>NC_084965.1:3889239-4165046 GCF_949316205.1 Platichthys flesus
ACGTGACCCTGAGCAGATTCCAACGGGCAACCTCCTCCGCTTCGAGTTAGCTCTCCGATTAGGATTCCGAACCCGACTCAAATGCCACAAGTGTTGAATTTTAACAGCCGGCGCAAACAAACCTTGAAAACGTAGAGTTGCAATCTGAGGAAAAAAAAGATGAGAGGGAGGAGACGTGCGATTGAGGTCTGCTACTTAACTCCAATTAAAATGATGAATACAGGCTGGTGGAAATATATATGCAAACGCTAACATGTCAGAGCTAATGCATTTTCCTGCTGAATCCTCACATGGGTGAGTTTGGAGTGTAGTGCATGTGTGAAAGCAGCTATACAGAGAGAAACAACCATTAACACTCACATTCACACCTTCAGGCAACTTGGAGTCTCCAACAAACCTGAGCTGTATGAGAATCTGGAGGAAACTGGGCACAACATCCTAACTCAACACTGAAAGGCCCTGGTCAGCCCGCAGGTTCAAACCCAAAGGGATTCTTGCAGGGAGGTGATGGTGCAACCCGCTGCACCACAGCAGAACGAGTTTAACACTGAAACCACCAAAGTCATTTGGATTCATCTGCAAGAGAATTACGCCGTTGTGAGAGTAGCAGCCTCTCTGATGTGCAAACATTCCTAATCGTCTGGAACAGTTTCGAAGCCATGTTCTGTCTGCGAGTCAACAACATTTGGTAATTACAAGGGGATGGGAATCCTAATTGCTACACACATTAAGCATACACAGTCAGGACACTTGGCCCCCGTGAGGCAGGAATCTTTCCCCGCTGACAGATCACTTCCTGTGTGTTGATTCTCCTCCGTAATCCCAGTCACCGTGGCTCACACGTACAAATAGGCATCGCAGTGTTTACACACACACACAACGAGTTTCTTCAAACACACATGACTCCTCACAGCACAGCAGATGGATGCTTCTTGATGATGTTTTCCTGCACGTGGCATCTATTGCACTTCTGTCCGTCCTGGGAGAGGGATCCCTCACATGTGGCTCTCTCTGAGGTTTCTACATATTTTTACCCTGTTAAAAGTTTTTTTTGTAGTTTTCCCTTACTCTTGCTGAGGGTTAAGGACAGAGGATGTCACACCCTGTTAAAGCCCTATGAGATGAATTGTAATTTGTGAATATGGGCTATACAAATGAAATTTGATTGATTGATTGATTCTCCTCGGCAGAGTGACGCCGTTTTACCAGAAAAAGACGTTGGCGTGATCCACGAGGTGTGATTGGGCCCTTCGATCAGAATGTGATCAAGTATACCGTCACGTCCTCTGATGTGTTTAAGGTAAGGTTTGGATTTGAAACACTCCCCCCCTCCCTCTGCCATTGTTGCTCATTGACGTCGTAAAGGACTCTAATTTTCAGTCCATAATGAATGAGTTGGCTGTTTGATGAGAGACATCTGTCTGAGTAACGCTGTGTTATCACCAGCAGCCTGTCACTGGGATGGACAGAGAATGAACCCGTGTTCTGTGTGTGTCTCTATTTGACCGCCATCTGCCACGGCCCCAGAATCACCGCCTATGTGTTTGTGTGTGTGTGTGTATGTGTACATACATTTCTGTGTAAATGTTTGGTGCCTCCATCTGATGTTTGCTCAGTTAATCAATAGCAGCGATGCTGTACTCGGATGACATATAGTCCAGACGCAGCCTGTATCTCCTCACCCTAATCAGATTAACAGTGAATACCATCTATGTGCACCCTGGTCTCCAGGCCAGGATTTACAGCTGGGAGACGCTGCCCACATCGGCCACACAACGAGAGCAACAACACTGTCTGTACAACGCTAATCTTTCTGGAGCTCCGACAAAAATAACACCAGATTTTGACGATAAGAAAGCAATTACAGGACCTTTTTTTATTTTGTAAATGTTCAAATTGTGTTTCATGCAAGTCAACAAAACACATGCGTTGCAGTTGCATCATATCTCAGGATCCCGACTCCAGGAATTCATAAATGAGCGGTGGAGATTATATTCAAACTGGCACCTGAATGCAAACATTAGCTGCAATCATGAAAAGCCATTTCTTCATGATTTCTATCAGCGGGAGCCAATTCTGCAGAGGGTCGAGGCAGCGGCATGCAGCGGGGGGGGGGGGGGTTCCACCGGGTGGAGAGAAAACGCTCTGCGCTCGTCAACATTTGGAATTGTTTCATATTTCTATTCCTGCCTCCTCAGCCATGTAATACCATTCTCTCATAATCAGTTGAGGATTTAATTTCACAGAAAGAATTCCAAACAAACGGATGCAGCAGCTATTCACCGTATTCATGTGTCTCCTTCTTGCTGAGAATCATTCTGCGAGGCCTCCCTGCTTCCGTTAATCCATTTAATTTACTGAACGGGTTCCTTTATTCCTTTTTCCTACCCTGTTTTCCTCGCGGTTATTTTCGGTGTATTTTCTCAAAAGGAAACAATCAAATCAATCAAAACGTCTGCCGGGGTCAACGTCTCCGCCCCCGTGTGATTTGTATCCATCGCCGTCTCCCTGATTGGTCGGGATCACCTCAAAGGCCTGTGGAGTGGAAACGGATCCTGTCGACCGGGGGGGACGAACGTAAACACTGGAGGTTGTTGAATCGAATAAAAAGCAGGAGACACACACAATCACCAAGTCATTACGATGCAGGTCATCACTGAAGGAGGTGGAAACACACACGCTCTGTTTTTCTTTTGTTAAGAGATCTCAGGAATCCCTTGACCCCGGCCTCTCCGGGAGAGATGTTTTTTTCAGATTTCGTTCTTAAGCGTTTTCTTTATCAGCTGTAAAATGGATTCATGGGCTTAATGCAACTCTGTGTGAATCACAACCTCATTAAGAACACGTGTGTCGATGTATGTAAATGAATAAAACTCATAACATAAATGTTCCCCGGTGAGGACACATTTTCTTTTTATGGCATTTACATATTCACTCCTGCAGCTGAATAAAAAACAGCCATGGAATCGAGTGAACTAGAGACATTCGCTCCAAAAGTGATCTGTTTCCACAGTAATTACAAATCAAGACTTTCACCCCCCTCGCTCTTCCTCCTTATTTATGGATTCTCTGGTAATTTTCATCAATTAGGGACATTTCTGCAGTTAATCATCATTATTCTCTTTGGGTATTTGGGTTGTTTTCTTCTCTCAAAGGTCGAGGAACTTGTGCGCGTTGATAAGAAATCATCGCGAAATCGCTCCTACACTGTGGGCTTGAATAGAAAACAGCTTTCAGGAGGATAAAGTAGCAAATGTGTTTGTGTCCTTGGGGTATTTTTTCTTTTTCGGTCGACTGCATTTTTGACCTCTCTGCATTAATGTCTGTGGTTCTGTGTGTGTGTGTCAGAGCTGATTCATACTAGTGTTTGGAAATATTTCAATGGTGTCTAACAAACACCCTGACGTGTTTACACTGACTCCATTTCAGGACTTCATTGAAATCTGGGGCATTTTTCAACCAAAGGAAGCTTAATAACAACCATTGAAACACCACCACACACAGAGAAAACTGTGTATTTAAGTTTCTTTTAAACATATAAGTAACAATTCTAAAACCAACTAGAACTGAGTTACATATTTTGCTGACCCGTGTACTCACATCATCCATGAATGTTCAAACCCAGAGAAATCAACAGTTTTATTCGTGGGTAAAGCATCGAATGACGAAGGACAAATCCACTGCTCCCATGATGCCACGCTTACATTTCCGAATACAATACATTCAATACAAGTTGAATAAAACAGGTGACATGGTGGAGAAAAAGATTTGTATGATATATAGTATCCAGTCATATCCATTCATACCCTTTTACACATGTGCATTGTGCTGTTTTGCACAAGCAGCATTGTGTTGCTAACCTTTTGTGGTGCTGGGCGCATTTTACTCAATGTGAGGGAAGCACATCATAATAACAGTGGATGCATCTTGGTATGTATCTTGGTGCATTGGTAATTTTAGATTTATAAATCGATTAATCAACAAAGAAGCATGAGAAAATAATCCATAAATCAACATGTGTGGTTTGGAAAAAGGCGTCTGTTGTCCCTGCTGGTCTTTAAATGTAGAAAACACAAACATGGCAAAGACACAATAATTGGATCTAGTACTATACGTCTATGTCAGTGTTTACCTGCATTTGCATGCAGAACAAACATGTCTTTTGACAATAAGCATCAACTGCACAACTGACACGCTCTGGCATCTCCCAGCCTTTTGTTCTCCGGCAGTAATCTAGGACTCGGCTGCACATTCATTCCACTTTCCTCTCTCATTAGCATATTTGATTATGCAATGTTATTCTCTTGACTCCACCAGGCGTCCTGAGAGCCTCTATTAATTTCCACCGACGAGGAAAAATGCGATCACAATTAAATGATAAATGGTTAAGTGTTGCATATGGAAATCATCGCCGGCCCGTTTTAGAAGGGACTCTTCTTTTCCTCCGTAATGAATAAGCGTGAATTAGCATGAAAGGTCACATGCACGCCGGGTCGAGGATTTGGCACTCCACATCGCATGGTGATTGCTGCTTTACATAAATCACGTAGTCCTCCAAACTGTGTTGAGACAAATCCGTGCTCTCCTCCAAATCGTTTCTTCTGTAAACAAACTTTTCCTCGCAAATTTGTGGATCTGTGCCCGAAGGATTTGTCCGTGCATCAGCCTCCTGACGTCTCATCCTAATGCTAATTATCCCCTTTTATAAAAGCTCATTGCTTCCATACTTGTTAACAAATTTGACTCATTTCATGCTTCACACAGTCGGGGATTTGTTAAAGGTAAAGAACCATTTGGATTAACTTTTTCTTCTGATGACATCAATCTCTTAAAGATCCTCCGGAGCTTTTCTTCAGGTGGCGGATGTGTGCTGGTGTCGAATAGAAAGGTTAATACCTTCCGATGAACCTGAGGCAGAGTAAAGGAGAAGATACGTCTCGACTCAGATGTTAATAAAAATCTATTAAAGAGACAATCTTCTGTTCGAAGAAACCTAAAAACGTTTCAAACCAACATTCAGACAATGAAATAATGATGAGAATTTAAAGCAGCACTATGTCATTTTTGCAACAGCGCCCCGTGTAGCCACATTATTTAAACCTAATTATTAATACTCTTCTCGAATTGGTAAATACTTTCATCTTAGCACGGCTGCACATTCAGTCACTCGTCCCTTCTGACTCACCTCGCTCTATTTTCCTCACTCACTCGTTCTCAACAACACAAACATTAACACAATAAAACATGATTCTGAAGCTGCTATTTAAGGTTAAAAAGAGTTGCATGTCAGAGGTCAAGTGTTTGAGGTTTAGGCTCGGCCTCTGTGACTACCACTCTTCAGAGCCCTACATATCTGTGGGATATTCAGAATTGACGGAATAATAAATCATTACACAGATCTCATCTGGTGACCAGCACAACACGGCTTTGGTCTTTTAGAAATGAAGAGATTTCAGTCGTGTGTCACGTAGCAGATTTATTTGTGTGCGTTTCAGCCGGAGCTTGCAGTAATCCCCCATTAGGCCACATTCTCTGATCTTCCATTACACATTGTATGGAACAGCCTGTTAGGAGGAAACACTCACCCCCCCACCCCCTCCTACCCCCCCACCCCCAGACAGCCCTTTGTGCTTTGAACGAGTCTTTGTGGAGAAAGAGCACAATGCAGAACTATCTCATGTGGTAAGAAATGTTCTCCATTGTTTCATCAATCAGCCGCACGCAATCTTTATTTCTCATTCAAGCCTTTTTTAGAAATGAGAGAAGCGCTGGAGGCAATCGCAAAAAGGAAAACATGATGCAAAGGTAAGAGCCCACAGGTGAAGCAGCAGCTGGGCTTTAAAGGAAGAAGCCGTAAAAAATCATGAGGTTAACAGAGCAGCTGCGGTCCCAGTGTTTCCAGACTTTAACCACGTCAGCTAGCGACACTCAGGGTCGAGGATCAACCCACCAGACCTGCAGACCTTGATTCTCTTCTATCTCGAAGACCCTGAGCATCAATTTAAGGAAAGTAGATGCTCTCAAAATGTCATTGCACCAAGTCTCCACCAACTCAAAGTAAAGTAACAACAGGAGGAAACTGGGTTGTGTAGCAACCGAGCACCTTATGGAGATAAAACTCCACAGGGGAAAGCAGTTGAAAGCAAATTGCAATTAAATTAGTTTTAACATTGACTCAAACCCCGGACTGCAAGCAGCTTCTTAAATGTCAGCAGCCCCACTAGCAAGCATGCATAGTGCTAGGTGTACGGTTATTAAATCTGTTGGAACTCGGCCTGGTGCATTAGCTCTGACATTTGCCCGATAGAATGTAGAGATACAGGAGGTGACTGTCTGGTCCATGTAAATCACATATAGAGACTTCATAGGAAATTATGATGAAGCGTTGAAACTGGAACATTCATAAGAATCTCCACTTCATTCACACAGTGCTGGAACACACCCTGATTTAAGAGGAAGACTTTATGTCAAAAACTATGAATATTATTACAGTTACTGAGCCAGTTGGGGGAGGGGGAAGGTGACATTATTTTTGGCTTGTGCCTGATGCCATAAAACACATCTGCACTGCATTCAATCAGGGCTGTAAGAAGACGTATTAATACAAGTATTTGAAGAAACTAATATCTCCTTTCAACCTCCTTTTATTTCGAGTTTTTCTATCGTAAAGTTTAAGATTAAACGTTTCTCTGTCATGAAATTAATAATCTTAGGAATCATTGACCTTTTTTTAAACAAATATTACTGAATATCTGCCTCAGAAATGTTTCACTCCCCTGCATGTGCCCCAAACAAAATCCATTATAACAAAAATGTAATAATAGAACAATAAGTCTCAGTCCGGTTGAAATAAATGTTTCTTTCTGCACCGCACGATGAGCTATAGCCGTCATAGCACCGAGCCAGCCCTCTGCCGTGTGTCTTTCCCTGTTGTCTCTCCCCATTTCACACTAACTGTCAGAATGAATAAATAAATGTCTCTTTCTATGGAATGCAGGGATGTTTTATGTCTTTCCTGGACCGTTGTAAATAATTGGGATGTACGGGGGGGGGGCGTACAGGGTTTGACACGCTACAGACGTCCACAGTTAAACCAGGAATGCTACAGTTGTATGCAGGCCTATGCATCTCAACCACAAGGTCACCTGATGCCTATATCTTTTCTTTTCTGATTGTGTTTTGTGTACCTGTTATTGTGAAAGAAAAAAAAAAACTATAATTGCTTTTTATCTCGCATAACATTTGGTCTCCTCCCGAGCCAGAGAATCCTGGAGGTAAGAGGAGGGGGGGGGGGGGGGGGTCTGCTCTGTTGATAATGTTTTCTCTGCCTATAGATGATGTGAAATGAATGGTGGCCTCCGATGAACCCAGTCATGGTCACAGGAAACAACCTGAGGGAGGACATGTTTGGGCCGCACAGTCAAAACATCTGGATCTGTGCAGTGTGCGTTTTTTTACTGGAACCTTCACTGAACCATCACATGCACCAGTAACATCAAACGGTTCTACAGGCTGAATTAATTCTGCAGCTGCCTCCAGGTAATTGTTGGGAGCTCCAGACAATTTAGAAAGTATCCCGAGCATCTCTCCTCTGCGGGAGGTTTGAGTTTGTGCAGAGCGGAGGAATACAACTCAAACGCCTCATTGATTTCTCAAAAACTTGTACAGCATTGTGAGAGCGACCCTCCATCTGGGGATCGGAACGCACTCGGCTTCATGTTCGAGTTGAAAGGAAGTTCACTGAGGCTGATCTGCAGGGAAAATACGAGCTCACAATCATTTTAATCAGAAATTACACATTTACTATCCACTTCAACTGGGAAAATGGAAATAAGAGCCTGTTTGGAAATGAGTTATTCAGGTTTATATAGGAAACTGGACTTGGAAGACGAGCCAGAGTCCGTACATCCTCTAAAGCTAATGCCCGATATATATCACTATATTAGAGAAGGTAAAGGAAAAACAAATCTTGGATCCACCTGTTTTTCCGGATCTGCTCCAAAAGTCTATGGCTTCTTCTTTCCTTGGCATGATGATGTGAAAATGCAGATCCTCATAGAAGCGTTCCATGTCTTCACTTCTTTTGCGTTTCTACACGAACAAACAACATTTGAAGGATTTGAAGGACTCAGAGCCTTCATCAATTTCTGATTCACTCTTCTCAAACACAGTATCAACTGCAGCAAGTGCTGAATTATTAACTAATATTGTGGTCATGTCTTGTTGAGGGATTTTGTGGCAGAATCTAATTTCCAGAGCTGTCCTTTTTTAGGTTATAATGTGTTTATGTGATGTATTTTAAAACAAGCCAGCACAGATTTGGCATCCGGAGCAGAACAGGGTAAATACTCACTGCCAAAGTTGTTGACCGAAAGTTGTACAGTATATTTTTTTCCTACAAGGCTCAATTATAAGTAAACTGAGCCGTGGTCAAAGGTTAAGAACTCAACAAGACGGTGCTGGCAGCTGTGTTGAGTATCAGTGTTCACTGGAGCTCACTAATTTCATCATTCTTCAATCTCCCAGCATGCACTGGATGATGGGAGGGAGCATTCGGAGCAGTCTGCCTGTCTGCGGAGGAAACTGGAGCACCGGGGCGACACGGAGAATATGTGAGAGCAGAGAGCATCTGGTCCTTCCTGATCCGAGGTGACAGTCCGAGCACTTAGTCGCTGCGATGCCCAAATAGATCGTGGTTACAGAGCGTGGTGTCCCCCTCTTCATCCTCAGAGGTGTTTGCTCGCAATTCTTTTAATATCTGCATTGGACTGCGGCATGAAGTCTTACTTTGGTGCCACTAACATGGAGGAGGTGGGGTTTACGATCTACAATGCGATCAGCCACCGGGGGGCGATGAGCTGACATGTCGTCCATCTTTATTTACAGGCTGCAGCAGTCATACATTATTTGAATTGAACTTTGGCTTCAAACCGTTGACAGAACAGAAACATGACCGTGTGTTTGCCTGGAGGTGTTTTGGTTTGTACGTACAGTGACAATGAAAAACCACGAGGTAGAGAAATCACCTCCACGCTGGAGACGGACTGGCACATATATTCTCTATGAGAAAACTTCGACTGGATAATTCTTCACACGGTCGGACCATCTTGAAAAAGTTGTAAAGCCGACGTTACAAAGCTCAGAAGTAATAATAAGGCGAAAAGAATAAGAGGCAGTGAGAACAGACTGCAGGCGAGCGGCGTCAGAATAAAAAGAAATGATGCAGAGGGAGAGAAGAAAGACTGTGATAAAAATAAGAATGGGAATAAAAGAAAGGGTTATTAAAGCAGTAGGCGATCCTGACAAGCACGAATCCCGCCTGATCACAAGGGCTGAGCTCAGATCAGATGCTGAAGTCAGCGCATTTGAAGCAGCAGAAGCCGCCATGGGAATACATTTCAGAACCGAGGGAGGACCGAGAAGAGAAAGAGGAAGAGGCGTATGGAGATGGAGAGAGAGCGAGAGAGGGGGGGGGGAAGAAATCTGAGAATTTTCATCTCCCGCCGCCAATGTGGGAAAGTAACGTGATGAATCTCATGGGTTAGTGAAGATGGAGAAAAGGAGCAAGATGGAGGAAGAGAAGAACCAAGAAGAACCTCGAGAAAAGACCCTCGAGCTGTGATGAGTCGGTTCAGTTTAATACAGACGATTTAAATATCACGTTTAATTTCCGCACACAAGTTGTTTTCTCTCACCGAGTTCACACTACAGAACTCTGTCTATGATTCAATCACGTCAAATCAAGAAAACTCCAAGAAGAGACATCGTGAATCCCCTCGACCACAGACTGACACATCGAGCTGGAGGTGGTGAACTGTCGAGTGGACACGAGAGTTATAAACAACAAAGCTTTTTCTGTCCGAACCCGACTGAAACCTGAGTCCTTAATTAGTGAACACTGTCTCTTTTAATATTTAAAAAATAAATATGTCAGTATGTTTGCAGGCGTTTGGACGTAAACCAAGGTTTTGACGGTTCCTCCTCATGAGATAGAACATCGATCGCTGCTTCAACTTTACTGACAACCCATCTGATGGTGTTGGAGATAATTCTGTCCAGACCGAAGTGACACTGCCAATAACGGAGCACGAGTAAAACACGGCATCGAACCAGTTGAGAAGGTTCAACGCTACAGATGAGCTTTTCCTCAAAAACTGAAAAAATAGGTGGAGTGTTGTTTCTCTTGAGCTGGCACATGTTTGTTTATTTAAATGTCCACCGGCTATTCTAATTTTCATACCGTGATTTGATCACAGTGCAGAGTGGAGATAACGAGAAGGGCGTCTTTCTGCATCTTTCAAGCGTCCTCGGGACCCGGAGTGGAAAAGGCTGTGAGGCTCCCGATGGTTTGTTCAGCATCACAACAGATTAAGTGTGTTGTGCTCGTCCCTCTGCTCACCTGCAGGAAGGAAATCTGACAAACTGGATTCCGCTGTCACGTCTATTTTGTATTTGTTATAGAAATCCTGCAAATGGCGAGCCCACAAAGGGATAATGTGGCCTCAGCCAGTTCAGCTACTGGTGCTGAGGTTTCAGCCTTTTGGTTCAAGCTACTTTGCTCATGCTACAGTGTGCCTCTCTATATTTAGCACATCTAAATCAATGCGTGATGATAGAGCCGTTTTCTGGCTGCAGACATTAGCGCAGCCATTAAACTTTCTCTGATGCAGCACTTTCCGTGTAAGTGGACAATTTTGCTGACTTTCCTGCTGCAGGTCGATGATAAATTGGATTCTAAGTAAACAGTGATGAAGCACCTTAATCAGTCGGTATTGGCAGTCATAAACCCGGTCTCTATATCCCCGTGATTCCTAATCAACAGCGACAAATATACTTAGGAGAACCGCCGTCAAACTAACCCCCCCCTCTCCTCCCAGCTCCCTGCTGCTATTCCCGGACTATATTTCCCAGTAATCCACTTATCAGCCAGGATCTCCACCCTCTTTCATAATAGTCGTTAGTAAGGATGACCTTTGATGCCACAGACAGCTTCACTGGGCTGTCTGATTTCTCCTGCGCGCGCCGGCAGGCTGGTAATCCTCCTCTCTTATCTCGGCTCCTTCTCTGATATCACTGCCTGGTTTTCTTCAGGCTGTGGCAGCTGTTAGTAATGAACTTGGCTTTTTTTTTGTGGGGGGAGGGGGGGGGGGCACGTTGACAGTCAAGAGTCGGGACTGATCGTGGAAACCATTGAGAAGGACACTTCGGGTTTTGATGATGCGCTGCAGCGTCGCTCAGGAGTTTGCATAAATTGTGTTAAACCTGTCCGAGAGGGGACCAGAATGCAATTGTGTTCACTTGTGTACCAACTGATATTGCAACACTCAAGCATTCATCATGTCGCAATGCTCCTAAGAAGAACATCAGCCCATTGCAGCAGAATGCAGCCTTTTGGGTAGTAATATTTGAAATGTACAAGAGTTTTATGTCCCTGAATTTCCCATCGGAGCAGAAAGTGTCAGCCTGAGAAGTGGAAGTCGCCTAAGTTGAGCAGATAGATGGTGGAGCTGCAGGCGGCTGCCGAGCATCAGCGCTCAGCTCGCTCTCCCGTCTTGTGCTCGCAGCCCTGGGCTACTCCAAAGAGAGGGAGAGCTACTATCGGTATTGTCACAGACTATAATGTCATTACAGGCTCGTAGCATTCAGAGAGGTACTTGGGAAAGACCCAAACGCACTTCCAGAAGGTGCACTTAAAATGAAACTATATGTCACAAAATTAAAACCAAGAAAGACAGAAAAGGTGATGTATTAATATTCCCATCATGGCCAGTCACAGTCGAGCAGCTCGCACCACTGGGCCGACGTTATACCCTCGTGCCCAGCGACAGTCGTCTGAACGGGCATTAGTCGCGGCTCATTAAGGACATGATAATCTGGGGAGGGGGGGGGGGGGGCAATGCAAATTCGGTGAGTTTGACATCATTGAAATGAAGACAAAAGAGATGAGTGTCTTCACAAAGAAGAAGTCCACACTCTGGTGACCGGGCAGCAAGGTGACAGCAGGGCACGAAGGTCAAAAGAAATAAATAAATCCCGACGCAGTGTTTTCGGGGCCGGAGCTGGTAATCAGCCGTCACAGCTGTTTGCTCCAGAGAAGACGCCGCGTGGCGCCAGCGACAAGCCGGCAACATATGTGGGAGCAATTTGTGCCCCATGTTTTAATTACTGTACAAATCAGGGATGTTTACATATTTAGCTTGGGAGCCGTGGAAGTATACGCCCGGCCCCCCCCCCCCCCCCCCCCCGCCCATGCTCACCTGCAGCAGATGGAGACGTGACATCTAAATCCTTCATGTGTTTTCTGTCGGGGGGGGAACGTTCTCCACTGGTCTGAGCGTAGAGCGGTGCAACCTTAAGCCGGGGCAAAGTAATTGAACTGAAACGATCCCCCCCAAAATAATCGGTGCTCAGCTCTCTGTCTAGCGAGTGAAACATTGCACGGTGTCTTTTATTTTCTTCTTCTCCTCATTGCTCCCCTTCTTGCCAATTGAAGCAATGCCAACCTGTAATTCTCTCCTCTCCTCCCGATCCAGCACACTGGCATCAAGTGAAACAAGTCCGTCCCTCCTGCCTCCAGAGGCAAGCTGCCAAACAGATCCATTAGCATGCCTCTGGAGGATCCAGGCCCCGGCAATAACGCTGCTCGTTCCCTGCAAGTCGGATGGGGAAGTGCAACAAGATGCACTGAGAGTCACTTAAGCAGCGTGATTCCACTGTAAGAGATGGGAACAAATGAGACACGGCCACATATGGATGAGACCATTGAGAAAGTTCCACTTAATACAGACTCACCAAACTACTTTTTTACACTCTACCCCTGAGAGGAAAACACATATAGAGGAAAAATATCTCCAGCCGCCTTTTCCAACATTTCAGGTAACTAGTCAGCTGAGAGATAGTCGAGCTTTGTGCTGCAACTCACTGATTTGGTCCAAGAAGGAATCGACAGCAGCGTTAAAGCAGATTGAGGCGAGATGAACGTCTGCAGGGGTCTGGAACCTACTCTGTCTGATAGGAGGGGAAGTTTGAGGGGAAGAGTTCAGAAAAAACATTATATCATGTACTGGAAATACTATGACTAACTGTAATATAAGGTACTTTTAGAAAGGGAAGTGCAAGATGAATAAATACTCCCAGGTGATTCTGTTAATACATTTAACCTGAGCCTCATTTTAAAGTGAGACGAATGGATTTGAAAGAAAAACAACACATTCTGCTCATGAGGGAATTATAGTTCATGTTGCTTATGTTAGCAACACACTAAAGATATATTCTTTAAATCTATTTTGATATAAGTTCATTTTGGCAAATGTTTGACAAAAACTATAGGTTGATTTTAAGCTATTTGGTAAATATGGAATAAAAGAGCCCAAAAAAAGTGATAAAAGCTAAATCTAGCTAAAGTTTGCTAACGTAAACTAATATTACCAAAAAAATGTGTTCTTAGTTTTACAATTTTATCCATATTTTCAAAAAATAAATGTTATGTTCTTATTGAGCATGGTCGTTTTTAAGTTATACCTTCAAAAATATTTGATCACAGTGCATTAAGTGCATCTCTGCTTATTTGAAGCATATATTGAACATCTTAATTTTCTGATTCATTTTCATAAAGAACGCTGGTCTCATTTGAGGAACAATATTTAGTCCATATTGAAGTGATGAGGTTAGACAGCGGTGATAATGTCAACCAGTCGCACCTGACAAACACGATCACTTTTAAATTTCACAGCAGAGTTAGCAGATAGTTTCTACTGCTAACACACAGATTGACATAATTATAACTTGTTGGTAAGAACAATTATAAAATAACAGATTCCAGCTTTTAGTTAATGTCACAAAAATGTCCCACGTCCTCCTCCACCTGCTCCTCTGTTCATAAACACTGAGAAAGTTCACCTGCGCCGAGATGCTGTGAAACCTGGCATTTCAGCATCCTGACTAAATGGAGGTGTTCCAGGATAATTCAGGTGTTTTTCTCTCTTTTTGTGAGTTCTGGTCATGATGGATGTGTGTGTGTTTTACTGGTTCCTAGCTTGTTCACTCTGCCAAACTCGAATCCAAGTAAGCATGCGTTCGGCTTAACAACGCCCACGCTGCACATGCTGATTCTACACAAAGGGAATCGAGCACAACAGAAGAGAACTGGAGAACTGGCCTGGGCTGAGAAACACCTCCAATACCGTCAACAACATCTTCTGCCTCCTGGTTGCTGGCATTCTTTCTGAAGGCCGACACACAAACCAAATCGGCAGCAGACACACACACCGCAGTTACACATCGTTGAAATAACTGATAACAAAATAACAGAGCTTCTTTAGGAACCTCACTTTTTGCTCTTTACTTGCCCCAAGAATATTTCTACCAAGCACTCTACTGTCTAGAGTAATTTTTGAGAACAAACTTTTGTCTGGTCCACGAAAACAGAATATTTTGAGTTTTATTTTTTTAGTAAACTGAACATTGACAGGATTATGGCACATCAATTGCGAAGAAGTTTTCTTTTCTTCTATTTCTTTGTCTCCTTGCACATTTTGCAAATGTTTAAAACCGTACAAAAGTCAATTTGAATAAGAATAACTTTTCAAATCCACCTTTCAAACCGGGGAGGGGGCGTGTTTGAGAGATTTCTTGGCAGGATATCACTTTAATCAGTGACACAAATGTGTCTCCTTCACACCGACTGAACACCTTTTCTATCAAATATGCAAATCACACAGTTGGATATTTCATTGTGTTGGCAATGGAGTCTTTTTTGTCGCCGGCTCCCCCTGAAGCGAACCTCACGAAGCAGAATGACACTTTGGCTGCTCTCTCATCTCCACACCTGCTTTTTTCACCAGTGGCAAACTATGTCCACTGGTGCGTTCACTTTTTGGTCATTTTGCATAGATTCAAATGAGACGTTTTCTTTGTGAGGAGAAAGCGAAGCCGTGATTGAAGGTGTAGGTGCGAGTCCCTCTGTGTCCTGCTGGGAATCTCATCAGTAACGACAGAAAAGCACATTAGGCTTTGTGCATCGCTGGCACTGTTATGTCAATGCGTGGTAACACGGCCGTGAGTGCAAATAAAAAAACACTCACGTTTTATTCAACACATTCATCCACAGGAACCTCGTGAGATGCTGTTTGAATTCTTTCCACTTGCAAGTTAAGCTCTATCATAGTGTTTGGGAAAAAAAACGAGATTTCAAGGTAGGAAACCATTATTCCTACAAAAATGCTGAGTGAGGATAATGAATGTTTTGTCTGAGAGTGTTTCGAAGTGGGCATGTGTGTAGCAGTGGCACACAAAGCCCACTGTGTAACCGCACATGAAGAACAGGCAGGAGAGAGAGAGATGTCTAATATTAGCATAGAAAGAGGCTTGACTCCCCGGTGACAGAAGGACAGATGAACCTCACTTCAGTCCTTGACGCCTTATTTAAATGTTGAAGAGGAACATCACCGAACATTAACTTTAAAGTATTTCTTTTGCTCCGGTCTGCTGCCGCGTCGCTCTGTCACTCGGCGTCGCAGCGTGAGACAAAAGAGTCTGTTTCAATCTGCGCTCGGCTGCACCACGAGTGCAGCTTGGTGGAGAGTGAATTTAAAAAGATGTGACTCTGACATCAAAACTGATTTTTCTCCAGTCTGTCTTTTGAACTGGAATTTTAACCAGAACTGGAGCGTAAAACAAGGAGGGGAAGACGAATCACACAGCGTATTTGTGTGATCGCTCTCACTCCCAGTCAAACAAATACACACAAGTGACAGGTCCTCAACTTCGGCCCAATTACATTCTAATGAATGAACAAATGTGAATAGAGAGGAAATGCACGCATCAAACTAAAATGTTGAGCCCTTAGATTTATTGTTTTCATTAACATGATTGCAGAAGGTTGGAAATACCATCGAGCTTCATTGAGATACAAGTTCTGAAGTACTTTTTTACTACAAGTGGCAAAAAACGTCAACATCCGTAGTTAATATTGCTCTGAAACTGTCCTGCATCACAACAGAGTAATTTGATTTCAAGGCACCTGAGCACATTACTGGAAACACACTCCATACAGCCTGAAACAGGGTTACCTCAGATGGAGGGGAAAGTAAGTCATCAACATTATGCCCCATTTTCTCTTTGCAAGGTTCCACACAGGTTCTGGCTCCACCCGCCGGTCCCTCAGTTTCTCTCCTGCCCACGTCAGAAAAGTTGAGAGTGGCAGAAGTGACTGAATTTCCACTCGTCTTGTGAATAATGCAGGCAGGATGTCGGTAACATGGGGAGGAGAAGCGTTTCTGCTGAGAACAGCAGGTGCCTTTCATCATCATGACACAAGAGGCAAGCGAGACTCAGCGGGGTGTTTGCTCAGCGCAAAGACAAATAAAGCACGTGGGCACGCATGTAGGGAGCGTGTGCATGCGTGTGCTTCTGAATCCGTGTGTTCGAGAGGAAGAGAGAGGGGAAGAGAATCGCTTCCTTGGGGAAATTAACTGCAGAGCGTGGTATCGAGTGCACTTCACTGATGGAAACAGAAGCCTTTTTCGAGCGCCCTGCCCGGCATTGGCATTTCAGTGCTGTTCAAATAAGCACAAAATAACTCCAGCAAAACAGAGAAACTTCAAAAACCAAGACTCGGGTGCTTTAACGCCTGCGAATAATAAGAAGCAGAAGCTCTCTCAGCAGATGCTGAATAGAAAATTGACTTTGTGTGTTTATTCAACTTTTATATCCACCCCCAAAAAAAAAAAACACAGATTCATCCCGAGTCAAATCATTCATGACCTTTATTAAACTGTATTCGTAATGTAGCAGTGAAACGAGATGGACCACTCACACTGGTACATGCTCGCTCGTCTCTGACTCTCCGAGGTCACAGCTCAGGAGTGAACGGAGCCATCGTCGGCCGCAGGAAGAGAAACACATGAATCTGAAACGCATTCCCCTTCAAGGCGCAACTTTAACTTTTAATCCCCCTTTAAAGTCCCTTTGAAATGCGTCAGCGAGAGGAGAAGGAGCGAGAAGATGAGACAACGCCGGCTTTCAACCAGCCCGTCCTCTGTGATGGTGCTCGCTGCAGATAGCTCCTCGGCTAATTACCCAAACTTCAGCTGCGATCTCCTTTTGAAGACGCCGCCTCGCAGGCACGATCGGGACGTGACCACGGGCGAAATCACTCTCACATTCATTTCATGTGCTCAGGACCGATGGGCGAAAAAGCTGCAGGAGATTCCAGCGATGATTTGTTATTTCTATGGTAATTTAGAGCTGAGGTTTTGGGATTGTTGTTCTTTGAAGTTGGATGTGAGGAGGGTCACGTCATCACACAATTCATCTAATCAGAAACTGCTCTGAGAAAACACTGAATGCAATTCAGCCAAGTGTCGCAAGAACACTTTCCACAGACGAAAAACAAGGTAATTCGTAAATATGGGTTATTATGACCAGCATGTATTCAAGTGCCCTCTAGTGGCCATGATAGTTATGGCCAGAGTAAAGGAAAATGAACGAGATCTCCTCATATGTAGCCTAATTCATTATATCTATCTATCTATCTATCTATCTATCTATCTATCTATCTATCTATCTATCTATCTATCTATCTATCTATCTATCTATCTATCCATCTATCATCTATCCATCTATCTATTTATCTAGCTATCCATCCATCCATCTATCTATCTATCTATCTATCTATCTATCTATCTATCTATCTATCTATCTATCTATCTATCTATCTATCTATCTATCTATCTATCCATCTATCTATCTATCTATCTATCTATCTATCTATCTATCTATCTATCTATCTATCTATCTATCTATCTATCTATCTATCTATCTATCTAACTATCTATCTATCTATCTATCTATCTATCTATCTATCTATCTATCTATCTATCTATCTATCTATCCATCCATCCATCCATCTATCTATCTATCTATCTGTCTATTTGTCTATCTATTGATTTAGTTAGCATTGTTGTGTTCATGATTAGCATGTTAATTGAAGTAGGAGCTAAGAAGTAAGATGAAAAACAAGAGACAACTCTTAACAAATTGCAAAATGAAGTTTAGACGATGAACATAAAAAGTTAGAAAGAAATCACGGTTCCTCGTGTGCACATGGACTCTTCCATTATTCCTGTTTTACCTCGTCACACTCAACCCGTACACAGGTCTACTTTTTATACAATCAAATATTGAAAAAGAAACTCTTCAATGATTGAATTTAATATTGATCGAGACAATATTTGACATCTTGTTGATAACGAGGCAGCTAAGTGAGCTCCGCCTCGGTCATCCGAGCTCCACATCATCACATCCCCCTGTGGAGTTAATGCTACGTCTATATTAATCTGCAGTAAATCAAATCAATGACTCTGCCCTCATATTAGCGCCGCCGCCTGTTACCATGGAAACATAAAGGCCAGTTGATATTGTGTGTGTGTGTGTGTGGGGGGGGGGGGGATGGTTGAGGTGTGGAGATGGAGAAACACACGGCTTGGGCAGGTTGAGAAGACAGAGGTTAGTGCCGCTCATGGATCACACGTCCTGTCGCCTGGAGAGCGTCTTGTTCGGGGGGGGGGGGGGGGGGGGGGGGCAGATATCACTCGTGTTCTCCCTGTACATCATCAACAGTCTGATCCCGCTCTACGCCCCTCTACGACACAGAGCCGCTGTCTTCTTTTTTCTAAGGTTTCAACGTCAAACAGCATCTTTGTCATAGACCACTCCACTGTGCACCCCCCCCCCCCCCCACCAAGACTGCGAGGAGTGCACACAGACAGAAACACACCTTTCCTTTTCTCACAGAATATTTGTTGAAGAATAGAACCGTGTAATATTGACAGATGTTTTTTTGAGATTTGATAGAAAACAAATATTGGATTGAAACACTTCCCCGAGGTTAGAGGACCTTTGTTGCCATGGTTACAATAATAAAAATTGCAATTTAGCTGTGAAGCAATTATGGTTGAAAATAAACCTTCGTTCTACTTCTGTCATCTGACGTCCTTTCTGCAAAACGATACGACAACAGATTAAAAAAGACATTTTTAAAAGAAATGAAATTGTCAGTAACAAAAAGTTCTACAAGAAAAGAAAAGTACTTTAACAGTTCGGGGGACAAAAGCAAATAGAGGAACGAAGTTTACCTCTTAAAAAATGAATTAGCCTGAAATCTACAGGGAGGCTGATTCCGAGTCTCTGTGCAGCAGCGAGGAGCCGAGAGTTCGGCTGAAGACGCTGATCTGTGACTGTGAGGAGGTCATCGACTAAATCTGTCTGTGAAAGGATTAAAACACAACACACGCACTTTAAAGGGAATTTTATAGATTTAAGGGGACAAGGTACTATCTGTGCTTTGAACCAACTGTAGATAAGTTTTATGTAGAAAATGTGAGACATTTTAGTTTTAAGGTAAAAGTGTTTCTCACTGGTCCTTCACAGAAATTATCTAGTTTTACTTGTTTCAATGGTCAAAAGCTAATTATGTACACTAAGAGTTCCAAATGATATTATATACAATTATCATCTATTTGATTTGGCACAGATACGTTTGTAAAATTTGAATCTGGGTTAATAAGTCTGACCTGGAAATTAAATGTGATTGCCGATACATCCCCCCCCCTGTTGTGCCTCCGCTTGTGCAGACCTCCACCAGGCTCTTTCATTTTGTGTTTGTTTGTGTTTTCAGATTAGAAAAAATGAAACATGAGTTAATTATTCATCTTTATTTGTATTATTCATCAGTGTTCAAATGCAAAAATGGCCCGAAGGCCTTTTTTACAGCCAGAGGCTCCGGCAACAGAATACCATTAAAATCCAGCTAATTTCCAACAAATACAAATAATTGTACTTAATGACCGTGTCTCATATAACCATACCCACACAGGTTTGTTAGAATTTAAGTTATATCCACAAAGAACAGACTTTGAGGCGACAGCAACTGATTCTAAAATAAATATTTCTCTTTGCCCCAAAGTTATTTTATTTGCCGTTGCATCAGCTGTGTCTGAGGAGAAAAAGCAGAAAGTGGCAAAGAAGCGTCGAAAAACACAAAGACAGAAAACTAAAAAAAAAAAAAGTCTTGTTGACGGCGTTTTTTCATAAAAGAATCAGATGTGTTGTTTGCAGCTTGTGATATTTCTACTGCCTGTGAACTGCAGAGCTGCAAACCTCAGGTCCTCTGAACAGCAACAATAAGGCTTTATTTCACAGTGAGGATACAGATCAGTGCAGATGCTTCAGTCCGAGGAGGCAGAACCATTGATCCTCTGCAGAGGAGCTTCTGTGGGACAGTGGACAGCTTATCTCCATGACACAGCAGAACTGTCTTGTGGTTATTTCGCTGACATGACATTCAAGATTCAGATCTATTAACAAATGTTGAAAAGGCTCTTTCTCACATCCTTCCACCAAAATAATGTTGTAATCCATACAGTAATTTCATCATAATCCTGGATTTGATTTATTATATTAAACCTGATTTGATTGGCTGGTGCCTGTACCTCTGCTTTAAAAGTTTGTGATCTTGCCTCCGACTGAAGCCCACGATTCTTTGGTGGGAATCTGTGTAGTGGTTCCAGTTTGTGAGTGGGTGAGAGGAGACACAGTGTGTTGTAAGGAAGCTAGCGTAGCAAGTGCATCGACTGATGATGTAAGTTCACAGTAACCTCGTCTTAAAGGAGGCCACACGTAAAGAGATGGACCACAGGCTGGAAAAATACTACTTCTTCACCTTTGGATTGTGTGTTGAAACAACTTTGGCCAGAAACAGAACAATGTGTCCTCATGTGAGGAGATTCATCTGCAGAGTTAGTAGAGTTAATATCTGGATTGACTATCAGCCTTTTAGGTAACGATCAGCAGTGGGTTTAATCCCATTACTTCACCTGAATATCAGATATTCACTGGTCTTGGTTTCCTGAGAGCAGACTCCTCCTGATGGCACAGCCTCAGAGTCAGGACAGAAATAAATGTAGATTTTGTCCTGGTCACGGAAGAGATGAGACTTGAGGAGATAAAGTAAGGGCCGAGGGAGTTTGTTAATCCAGTTGACAGTGTGTGGTTGTGTGGGCGGTGTGTGTGTGTGTGTGTGTGTGTGTGTGTGTGTGTGTGTGTGTGTGTGTGTGTGTGTGTGTGTGTGTGTGCAGTGTGGACTGGGAAAAGGGCTCAGACAGTGTTTTTCTGGGGGAATACTGACGTCTGCTCAGGTTCGTACTGAGAGGAAGATTCTTAGGTCTGGAGACTTTTTCAAAGTCCCTGTGACAGTCTCTTAACCTTAGACTTTCAAACTGTTCTCTAATCCACAGGAACCAGATTGGAAGTTCAAGGTGTTCAGAAGCACCAAACCCCAGGTCTGCTTCAACTGCTGACTTTACCTTATTCAAACCACGTCCTCAACATCTTGGAGAAAAAAAGGGCGAACTAGTTAAATGGAGAATGGAGGAAAACATGATGTAGAGCTGCACATTCCACATGTCAGACACAACACGTCAAATACACACAGTTATTGAAGGACATGTTAATCGATCAACACATCAAATCTGGATTTCCCACAAACCGCCGACCATTTTCACAATTTACCCAGAGAATAATTAACTAACAGATATCTTTGATAAAGAGATCACACATGTTCAGAGGACTGATGTGTGTGTGTGGGCATGAAGGACCCCGTCAAACTGCTCCCGTCTGGCCTCATGGGACAGTGGTTCATGTGGCCCAGCGCCAGGAGACATGCAGATCATGTGAGCGGGTTCAGTGCCTGTGATCATTATATAACATTCAGTCTTTGATGAAACCTTTTGCTGTACGTCCCCCCCCCCCCCCCCCCCCCCCCTTCAATAAGGGCACAAAGCAAATCAGATTTGAGGGAAATGAGGCTCATCCGCATGGACGCTTAGGTGACTCATAACATAAATTAGTTCAATGACCCAGCAGGAGTTTGGAGAGAAAATGCAGCTCGTCTGCATTATGTAAAGGATTCCCCCCCGAGGTCTTCTAGCTGACATGGAGGAAACCCAACGTGGACCCGGGACATGGGGTGTCCCTGCTGGCCTGGAAGTAGCTGTCCATCGAGGAGAAGACAACAGGCAGGACGCTTGGTTTCCTGATTCACACTGAAATCCTAATTAATGGAAGATTCGGATTAAAGATCAAATCACCCAACATCAAAGGTGTTAATGCACTTTTGTCAAAATTATTAACCTAAATTACTCAACACTGTCATAAAATAGAGATTCCCAGAGGATCCATAAATTATCTGTGTGTGTGTGGTGTGTGTGTGTGTGTGTGTGATGGCATTCATTAGTTCTGCAGGTGCAAAAAGAGCCCAGTGATTTAGTGCCCACTCCATGTTTTTATTACAATAAAAGCTTAAGAAGGACATTGTTTTCATCAGTTCAGCTGCTGCGATTTGACCCCCGGAGCATTAGAGTCCCAGTTCCAACACATTAAGTGTCAATCATGTGGGATCATCTGTTTGTTCGGACGGCAAAGAGAGAAAAATCAAAGGTATTCAGTAG
Organism: Platichthys flesus; assembly: GCF_949316205.1. NCBI lineage: Eukaryota > Metazoa > Chordata > Actinopteri > Pleuronectiformes > Pleuronectidae > Platichthys > Platichthys flesus. The sequence goes on from NC_084965.1 coordinate 3,911,748, forward strand.
AAAACGAGGAATAAATAACAGATGAGACTTTAGTCGTCTTTATTTTAAAAGATGTCCCCTGACAGTAATGAGCCATGAGCTTTTAATGAGTTACTCTCCACATAGGTATCAAACCTCAATAAATGACATGTCATAATTAGACACTTAATCAAACAGGTGAAAGTGTTTCTGTGAAATTGTAAATTATAAAGTGTAAAAGAAGAAGGTTTTTCCAGAAAAGGCAATTAAATCATCAGCTCCTGCAGGATTAATTATCATCTCATTAGACTGGGACTGTGTATGTAGTATGTTGCTGGAATGTTAAAGTTAATGTGCTGTAACACTTTGTGTCATTAATTCTGTAATTATACAGTTTATATAATACGTTCTGATAATGTAGGTTTAGCAGCCGTGACTTGCACCAAAGAACCAAAGTGATTGTTGGAGAATTCATCCGAAAGTCCAAGAACTCCTCAGTCAAGACTAAAGCTGCGTTGTAATATCCTTTATGATAAAGAAACTGATTGTTCACTGAAATCTTCCCATGTTGGCGTGAGTTGCTGCCCAACAATTGATGCCAACCACATTTTATGTTTTAGTAACTGTAAATATTAGGAGACTATACAACTGTCTTTGGAGCCTCTTGATGCTTTATTTAAAATGTACAAAATTCGAGATACAAATTCAAAAAAGACCTCATTCCACTGATGAATTATCAAACATAAAAACCTTAATGAATTTCAGCTTTTATCAGCGAGCAATAAAAAGAAAAAGCACCAGATTGCCCTTCGCTATAAAAAGCTCATTATTTCACTCTTTGTCTGTTACTTGTTTATTTGTTCTTTTAATCAAAGAAGCTTCTGCAGCTTATTGTTTCCAGTCTGTTGTGCTGGTTCCTACATCTGTTCATTTGTTGCTTGATTTCCAACATGAGAGGTTTTGTTTGCGTTCAGCAACGTAAAGTCCTGGAAGTGTGAGTTTTTAAAAGAAAAATATCCAATGACCTCTGGGGCTTGTTGTGGTGTGTGTGATCTTTTCTTACAGCTCCACTATAGTCCAGCATTTAATTAGGTTGTCTCTATTTGAAAACAGCATCTGAGCCCAATCTGGTGTTGAAGAATAAAAAACTGAAATCTATTTGAAGAGTTTTTACACAACCTCTCTTGACCTGATGAGTTATCTGAGGTCGAGAAGAAGTAGTCGAGAAAATATCAGATTCCATAATTTCCTTCTCCTAAACTCAGACTTTGTGTGTTTATATAATAACTTATGAAAGTTTCAGACCTTTTGCACATTTTGTTGTGTTGTTATGATGCTATTTTGTGTTTCTAACCCTAACCCTATTGTGAAGGCACACATTATATTTGACATGTTTCTCCACCTTGATTGAAATCCAATTAAATTTATTTGTAAATCCACACACCTGTCTATAAGAGTCTGGGTTTATTGTTAATGCGTTTGAATTTGCCTTTATTTACACAATAAATAAAATGGTCTATACAACCATACAATTATTATTTAGTTCAACTTGACATTTTACATCAACATATTTTACACAGAAATACACAAAAAAAATGAAATCCCAAATGGAAAATGTATGTTTTTGCTCATCTTTTTCAAAGTTGAAAATGTAAATGTATTTTGTAGATGTGAAAGATATTTCCTTTTGAACTATGCAACTATTAAAGAGTATGTTAAGTGAGAAGAGTTCTCATGTAACTCAATATAACATAGAAAAGGTCAAATGCTTTGTATTTTCATGGTGTGCGTTTCAAACTACACATTTGTATATAATCCTTATTTATGACTCTTTTGACATTATCTCGCTTCGACACCTTGATTGAGCTCCAACTGCAGTAGAGGGAATGGATTGGACATGATTTGTAGAGACACACACGCACACACAAACACACACATTCACACACACACACACACACATGCACACACACACACACACACAGATTTATACAGAGGGAGCTGCCTGCAGAGCTCAGTGCACTGATCTGGGGAAAGCTAAAAAAAAACATACTGCTGGGTTTAAGGTTCCCATGAGAAACTCGGCCTCGATAATTCTTAAATGGAAGAAGTTTGGAACAACCAGGACTCCTCCTGGAACCGGCCACCCGGCCAAACCGAGCACCGGGGAACAATTAAGGGCCGCGGTGAGAGAGGTGAACAAAAACCTGATGGTGACTCTGGCTCGGCTCCATTATGCAGTGCAGCTTGATGAGGGGAAAAATGAACTTAACGACTTCAGCATAAGGCCCAAAGTGTGAGAGAGTGAACGGGTCCGGATACATTCTGAATGCACCATCAGCTACTTAATGACATCCCAGTGTAGCCAGAATTAAAACCAGCCGGGCTCAGTCTGCCAGTCTGAAAACCAGTTTAAAGCAAAACACTACGAAGCTTTGAATGAGAGACAGCGCCCCCTACAGCCACACGTATTTGGATCTAACTTTAAAAAAGCTGGTATTTGGAGGTGAAGGGGTTTTCTATCCAACTAAAAACCAAAGATGAGGTCTGTAAAATTGTATTAGAGGAAAGAGTATCTCTCAGCTCTTGTCCATCTCCTGTCCTGATTTGCAACATCTTTCCAGAATCATTGTCTGTAAAGTCGAGGCTTCGATAGCAGACGTCACAGAACAAACTTGTTTCCTCACCGTCGCTGTCACTCTCCACATATTCATGTTTTCGACTGCTTGTTCTCTGGACTCTGACCCTGACAGCACTGTCAGCGTCATGCTACTCAAACTAATAAGGAACAAGCTCCGGTCGAGACTTGACTTTGAGTTCGCTCTGCAGTGTGATCTTGACGGGCGGCTCTGGTGTCTCACGGACACTCGCGAGCCGTCACAAAGGCCGTTTGACAGTCATTCGATTGGAAACTGATGTCAGCTCAATTGGAAGCGCAGACAGTTAGACACTCCCTCGTTTGCCCCTGGCTGCGTGTCCTCAGGACCGTCTGCTGCTTCCCCAGAGCAGAGTCGATTTCATGTGAAGGGGCCTTGGGAACTTAGTCAAACACTTTATTTATTTCAAGGGGAGGCGCTTCAGTTATAATGAGAGCAGAGGAAAACCAAACCTGGATTTGTTTCACTACTTCAACTCTTGACAAGCTGAGAGTTTAAGTGTAAACATGAAACCCTCTTTATCTTATCTCAACAAGGGACATTGTTAATGACTTTCCTACGTTTTCACCCCAGTTCGTTTGTCTGTCAGCTGAATTATGAATTTAAAAATGACTGAACAATTGAAGGATAGGACACGGGCCAAGAGAACACTTATAAAATGTTGGGGCGTATATCTCGGAAATATTTTTTCCTCACGAGAAAAAGGTTTCCCCAGGAAATAATTCATGGGCCTTGATTTAAAAAAAGAATCTGGCACATTATGGAGACTGATATTTATGAGTGGTTGCGATTTAGGGCAGCTTGAGTGAAGAGCAGGGAACCGTTGGGCTCAGAATGTCATTCCAGCTCCCGTAATTGGTCTGTCTCCAAAATGACTCAGAAAACCTCCATCACTGAAAATTGTCATGGTAATTCATCTCGAAGCTGTTGGGATGCTTCACCCAAAACCAGTCAAAACCCGTCAACCCCAGTTTTGTGAGACATGGAAAGTCAGAGGGTCATTAAAGTCAGTGTGCTTCATGGGTGTGACTCACATTTAAAGTATAATAAGGTTTAAATCAGTCAGGTCGCCATCATCTCTCTCTCTCGCTTCACCTCTTCTTCTCTTTTATTAGTAAACGGTCAGACGGAGGTGAAAACTCCCACTTGTCAGGACCAGCTGTTTGAGGTCGGAGGGTGCGGGGCGGTGATTTAACGTTGGGCGACATCACAACATCATAAAAAGGAGGTGAGCTGCAGTGCAGGTTTCCACTCGGCTTCCTGAACCAGTGGAGGAGAGGAGGCAGCAGAGATCACAGAGCAGAAGAGATTCAGAGAGGCTTCACCTGTGAAAGACGACAGAGGAGACGTGTGTTACAGAATACAGTTAACTTGTGAAGTGGAAATCCATTTTTAATAGAAGTTTTAATTGTTGACTTTAAGGTTTTGTTCTTGTTTAGACCTTTATTAATCTTTTGTTTTTATTCTGGTCACCAGAAAAGCTGAGGCTGAGGATTTCTGTAATTTTGTTGTTTTTGTCAATGATCACATACTGTGTGATACAACAACTAAATCAAAATATCCTCCTAATAACGTCCAGATACTTCAGACCTGAGTGAATAAACTTCCGTGGGGACAGCTGGTCATTTTATCGAGTGCACAGGGACATAAAAAGACGATCAATGCAGCATCTGGGGAATCTCAAGACGACTTAAAGTAAAGGACGCGTGTCTTTGTTATCTCCGTGGGACAGTGGCCCCTCCTCCCTGACACTGAATTTAATTCTTCCTGCTTCCGTCCTCCTCTGTCCCACTGACTGTGTCTTCTCTGAAGATCAAGACACATCCAGTCAGACATGTTGCATAATCTTAGTGCGGCTGAATGAATCACGATGAATCACTTCCATGTAATTATAGACTGTACAAGCAGTGAGTTTCTTTAATTTGTTCATGGATGGATTATTGATTGAGTTTACTGAGCTCGCGGGAACAGGGACCTAATGGTCACATATTATAACCTAACGACCACCGAGACACAAATAACAACCACAAGGAAATGCAAAACAACTGTAAAAAGACAAAAAATTACCACAAAGAAACACAAAATTATAACAAATTGAGGCAAAATAGCACAAAGTGTCAGAAAAAGCTACTTAACAACCACAAAGAGATGCTTAATAATCCCCAAAAGGCAACAAATGAATTCAAATAGACACAGAACAATCACAAAGAGACACAGTGACTATCAAAGAGGCAAAACAACAACAGACACACACACACACACACACACACACACAAGGCAGTGAAATAAAATGCTAAAATAGCCACAAAATGAGACGCAAAACCACCAGTGAGACATTTAAAAGAAGAGCAGAGGTAAAAAAAGACCAGAAACAGTCACACTGAGACGACAAAGAGAGACAAAGAACAACAGCAAGGACACAAAACAACCACACAAAGATGCAAAATGACCAGAAACACAATACTTGGACATAGGGATGGAAAAATTGTTGTTTATTTATGACACAGCTCCTCAAAGTGAGAACTCAGAACAACAGAGAGACTCGTAATTACCACAGAGAAACAAAGAGCGACGACAGAGACAGAAAACAAAGAGGCACAAGAGGACGGGAGTGTCCAGAACAAAACACAGAATCCAGTAATTTCAAGTAAGAATAAATCTCCCAGAAACTTTCTTCCACCTCCTCCATGAGAGACTCATCGTGGTGGATTCATTTCATCTTTCCAATATGCCGTTGACTCGCCGTCACTTTGACGAAGTGCCGCGGGACGCCTGACGAAGCCGAAGCCCTCACATGCACCTGAAAGCAGCAGGTGAAAGAAATGAGGAGATTCCGCCGGGTTCATTTCCCTGTTCGCTCTGATAATAGCCTTTTTTTGAACCTGTGAGCTGCTGCTCAGATAATCACGTCACCTCTGCTTTTTTTTTATTTATCTCACATCCATCAAATCCACGCAGAGCGATACCACGGCAGCAAAAAGAAAAAAATTCGTGAGTTTGGGGCGAATTCCCGACAATGAGGTTCTTCTGCTCCTGATGCAGAATCACTCACTGAGCTGTTTGGAGCCACGCTATCTGGAGGCTGAAGGGTTTCTTTAGAAAGGCCTGAAACGTGTGAACCTTAATAATGAAACTGCCCAGATGTTTTCTGACTCTTTGCTTCTCCCTGCACATCTGCCCCTCGTTCACTTGTAACCTCCCAGAGACCTGGGAACTGAACGTGCTCCACCTTTTGTTTCCATATTTTTTCTGTGTCCTTGAAAGCAAGTTGAATTCATTTCCTTCCTCGAAAAACTTTTCCTCAAAGCGGATGTTTCCAAAGTTTTAAAACCTAATGCATCTTTTAGTCCAAGGTGAAGAAGCTCAGGTGATAAAGGTCTGAAAGTGAAACCGAGGTCTGGACGCGTGTGTCACAGCTTCAGAGTTCAAATTCTCTGGGGGCCAAGTTCGAAAACATCTCAGCAGAAGCTCTCCGTCCCCTCTTCCTCCACCTCCTGAGAACTAAAGCTTCACCTCTCGTCCCCCATGTGACCTGTCGGCACTACATCCAACATGGACACTCGACTCAGAGAACTGTAAAATCCCTCATCTCCCCTGTCACATCAGCCCCGTGTAACTTTGATGGCGTCACATCGACCAGCCGTCTCCACCGGGCACCTCTAATGAATATTCTCGCAATTATCCTCACCTTTCTGCAACAGTCCTGCATTACACTCAAACACAGCAGTGGCTGCATTTGTAATCACTTGAGAAAGAAGTGAGTAGCATAATTTAAAAAGATATGATGCACCAACCCAGGATCTGCACGTCTCAGTGCTACTATCAGAATGTCAGTGGGATACAATCTGTGCCTTCATTTCACGCTGTTCTGATGTTCCTCACCTCAAACCACCTCACACCCGTGGTCTGACGGCAGCAATTGAATTTCTCGAGAGATGTTTTGATCCCATGTCCCCCCCGTCAGCTCAGCAAGCCAACGAGTTATGACTTAAAGCCATAAAAGAAGCTTCTCCCAGTGAACGGGACTCAAGGTCGTCCCCCTCCCTCTCCGTCCTGCCTCGGTCCTTCAGGTTGTTTTCACCTTTTCATCGATTCTCTTCTCGATGCAGAGTGTTTTACGAAGGTGAACTTTGTATGTCTTCTTTTGTTCCTGCTTTTGATTTGACTTTTCCTTCTGATTTCTATCGTCTTTTCTTCCCACATACCTAAGAATGGTCTCTCACTCCTCCTCTTCCTCTCATATTGTCCAGATAAGCCCTGATTGTCACTGCTGACTCCTCAACTCAAGGTTAATTTATCTTCCAGTTCTCTTCTGCTTTCTCCTCGAATACATGTCCAACTTGGACGACCAATGATCTCTGAAGCCTTGACAGAACAAACAAACTGACTGGCGACAGTGATTCATGCTCCCTCTCATTCACACTCAACCATTTATCCCGTCTTTTTCGCCCACACATTTCTTCCTGCCCTTTATTCTCTTCTACAAAATTTATATACAGCAACATTCAATGGATTTCATCTTCCAGCGCTGAGTTTCTGACCTGATCCACCTCTCCATTGTAAACAGACTAACTCACTGTTCTGTCCAGAAGCTTTCCTAACATCCAATGATCACTTCAATGGAAGAATATTAAAACCATCTTATCTGTGTCATTGAAGTCGGAGATGCTTCTCCAGACCTCCCTGCAGTAGGGTCAAGGCCCAGTCTGAGGTTCAGATCTGTTTGGGGTCTCAAATTAGTTGCTTTTCAAAAGACTCGAGCCCAAAACATCTTCTTGATAAAGTTTGTTCTGTCTTTTCTGATTGATTGAAAAGCTGTTTTACAATTCCACATTCTTCAGAAGCTACATTAGAAGACCGATTGCATCATAGTGTTGTGACTGACCTATATGGAAGGCTTATTTTTAAACATGGCCGAAACCTTTGCTTTACCTGAAATGAAACACAGCTGCTGTTACATGTTCAAGTTGTTAATTACCTCCACCATTTTCAGTGCATTGCTGCAGTAACACCACCAGCTGGGTATTTGTGGAATAGAGTGAGACGACTAGTGGGAATATGAAGACTGTTTGCATGAGTCCTTGTGTTTTGCATAATGATTGTTTACAAAAACAGTCACAGTACAAAGTACAGCTTTTAACTCTATTCTGTTTCTATGGTATTCTTCAACATTTGCATGCTGATTTGTTTTTCAGCCACAGTAGCAATGAAGCATTTTATCTTTATTTATGTGCTGAATGTGTGAAAATAAAGGAAAGCAGGAGAAATTGGTGCATCCCTGCAGGGAGACCTGCTGTCTGGTCGATGCGCTCTGCCTCCCCGTTGATGCTTTGCACCCAAATAGGACCAGGCAAGAGGAAATCCACATGTCCATTAAAGATGTGACACTGGGGGGGGTCTGAAACCACTTCAGAGGACCAGTTCTTCTCAGATAGGAACGACCCACTGGGAAAAACTTGCCCTGGGTTTACAGTTTCCAATTGACCACCCTGCCAAACACAGTTATCTCTCATAACATATGGGTTCTCATATTAGAAAGAGATTAGTGGCTGCCTTGAATCATTGTCAAACGTGCAAGGGGGAGAGAATGCAAATGTGTAACAAGGAATATCATTCGAAAAATATTTGCAAGTTGCTTCTCAAGGTGAACTTGAGGTCTTCTTGTCTGAAAGCTGGACAAAATGGACGAGTTCTTTTGTGCTGAAGCCCGAGACTTTTGATCTGTGATTTCCTTCAGGGGCCTGAAGAAGTCTCCACAGTGTGAAATCCTGGGAAATGGCTCCTTGAAGGAAAAACCTGACCGTCTGTGCCCTTATATCTCTGAGTGACCCATTTGAGAAACTGCATTTTTGACCTGATGTCACGTTGTAGAGGCATCCGGACAGAACCAGTGCCCCTCCAGTGTGACCCCAGGGCAAAATGAACAACAACATTAACCCTGCACAGGGACGTGGTGCCGCTTCTTGATTTAGACCCCATTCCGTGTTCTTTGGAGCATGTGTTTGCTCATACATGTGTAATTCTACTACATACAAATGCACACGCTATACACAACATTACGCCAACTCCAATGCAACATCAAATCTGTTGACAAACAACGGTCGGTACACAACTGTATGTCACAGGAGTTAGGATTACGTAATGTTAATATGATTTATGCTTGTTGAAGGGTCACCACAGGGATTACACCCAGTCACACGTGAAATGGTTTGTTTTCTGTCATCTGATTGGCCAGTGGGAGGTAAACATCGTGAACAAAGCAGGACACAGTCGGATGTGAATTATCAACTTCATTTCCAGTCCCTGTAAAACATTTGAGTGAATAAATAATTGAATTATAGGGAAATTGTGATTCACCTCGCGTTCACCAGCCAGTTGCTGATGTTGGTTGCCTGCCATTTGCCCTGAGATGTTTGCCGCCTGCTGTTGCTGGAAAGTGGTGCTGATGAGAGAAGTGAAGGTGAAACCAAAGAGTAAAGTTGGAAGATTTAGATCCAAAACTTTGAGCTGAAGGCTGCTACAGCCCTCAGGAGATCAGTTTCCGAGACCCTGTCAACATCTCTCTCCTCATTATGGAAGGATGATGCATTTAATGTTAAATATTTAAGAAAACACACAACTAGTAAAAGATGAGAAGTGGACTTTCTGGCTGCAGTAGAAGCACAAAGATCTTTTCCAAGTACTCAGTGCATTCATTACCCTGTGAACTCTCAGGCTACAGGTTTAATGTAAATGGATAAGCAGCGTGTTTTCATCGAGCAGACTAATGGTGGATGAAAATCAGACCTTTTCTGGACTTTCCAGCGTTTCCAACAGAATTAAATTGAGCTATGGTCGTGGCGGCAGCAGTAGGAGAATTAAGGTTGATCTCATTTGCTGAAAAGTCAGAGTAACAGGTTCACATACTAAAGAGTGAAAGATACTTTCTTTCAGTTGATGTTCTTAATAATCTTGTTCAATTACTTTTATTTGTAATTTTTCAGGTAAATATTGTCGTTTATCTCTAAATTTAAATACACATATATTGTATTTGATATGCAGGATGGGCAGTGGTTCTTGTGGCCTCATGTTGAACCAGTCACTTAATACTAAAACACCAACAGAATAACAACCACGGGTCAGTGACATGAAGCATTGTTATTGAAAATCAACGCACTAAACAGCCGACAGTCTCCAGCTCTTTTCATCTCATAATAAACCTGCATGGCTCAAAGTATCAACCCTGATGCGTCTCAGCCGTTATCGCAGCAGCTGGCAGGCGTCCACGCCGCTCACTCAGGGCGTTGAGAGGTGTACGGCATTCTGATAAGAGCTTTGAGTTAACCTGCATCACCATGCCTCTTGCTGCGTGTTATGACGGCCTGTATTACTCTTCGTGGGGGGGTGCTGTGTCTGCCCTCCCGGCGGTCTTGCCGTTATCTGGGCCGAGCCAGGCTCACGCAGGAGGGCTATAACTGAGCAGGGAGAAATGCGATAGCTCATGTGTGGCCATACACTACCTTTTACTCTCATGAATAAAACATGAGGGGGTGTGAAGCATTTTATAGAAAATGTGAGGGTCCATCCAATTACCTGTGTCTGTGTCACCGCTCCTGTCTCTCCGCTCAACATGGAAATTTCATATTATTTGGGCATCAAACTCCCGTTCTGTATGGTTATGGCCCGGACTCGTGGCTTTCATTTCATATCTTAATGAGAGGTTGGATTGTGGAAAGGGAAAAACTCAATTTGAGTTCTTTCCTTCTGTTGGCGAGGCCGCTCCGCGCTCTCCTTCAGGAGATAAACAGCTTACCTTTGGCTTGACCCATTCCACTTTAATAAGCGCTAAGTACTTCACTGTCCCACTTTTCAAAGCCATTAATTTGATAAGTGAGGGGATCTCTCACTTAGCAATCATATTCTGGACAATTAAACCCATATCTGGAGAATGGGGTCTGTCTGGAGGGCTTTTTACTGCCGATTACGTGCCACGGTTTGACTCCATGTCTGATATTCTGTTGAAATGAGCCATTGTTGCCGGAGGGCGGTCGTCGATACATTAAGTAGAATCTACAGAGTTCACTTCATTTGAACTTAATCCTTGAGGAGCAGGCTGTACAACAGAGCCTTATTGTATTTATGAGTTATCATTTATTTTGAGTTAAACTGAAATTTGGTTATAATCCTGTGTTTGTTTATTCGTTAGTTAGCAGGATTAAGCAAATCCTCCAGAAGGGACGACCAGGAAACTTAGTAAAATGATACAGGATGTGTCAGGGTGGAAACCTTTTGATTCTGGTGCAGATCTGGATCACTGTTTTCATCTCTGGAGGGATATGAGGGCATTTCTCTTCATCTGTCGATTTCTGGTGCATTTTAATGGATGCTGTCTCTGAATTTGAGCAATTTGGTGCAGATTCAAATGGAAATAAGGATCTAGTGAGATTAAAATTGGCTTCATGAGGGAACTGTTGGGCCTTGGCTCTAGTGTGAAACACAGATGCACTGTGTTGTGTTTGCAATGAAGTGTGTTTGTTGGTTAATTAAGTTAAATTACACAAAATCTAGAAACACTTTTTCCACCAAACAAGTCGAATGAATGGAAACTGATTTTGCAAAGACTAAACATTAAACTCTGGTGCTGAATAGGAGGCCAGACAATATATAAATAATAAAAAAAAAATTCCACCACCTCCCTTTTTCTTTTTTATGTCCTCTATAATCTGGATTGACTGGGATTGTTCAGCCTGTACAGAAGTGACGCCTGATGGGTCCTGACAGAAGCGTCCCCATGTGATGAGTTGGCAGTGAGAGTGTGTCCGGCCTTATGGGGACGACGACCTCACCGACCCAAAGTCAAAACCTCGAGCCACGCTCTCCTCCCTCTGCCTCAGCGGTGCACAGCGAGCTGTGCAGACGTGGAGGAGCTGGACAAACACAAGCGGCGGTGCCTTCAGACAGCCGGGTCATCCAGGTCTCAGGGAATAATGATGAATGTTTCCTCTGCACCTGTGTGAACTTTCAAGTCCACAAAAAATAAAAAACACGCTCTGATTGTTCATCTCTCTGTTTGAACCCTCACCGTCGTCTTATTTGTCCCTTCGATGACAGAGCGTTCAGCAATTGTGTGACAACGGCTCAGTGGGAGAACACACACCACAGGCAGATTTGATTCGACCGTCACAAAGCGAGCGGCAGTCACTCAGTGATTCAGAGTTCTATTCAGCAGCGTGCGGCCACCACAACGAGGCCCCTGCTAAAGAAAAGCTACCGGTTGTTTTTAAATGACTGAAACCTTTCATTGGGAGCTTCTATGAATGAGAACAAAAAGTGCTGCTCTTCTTAGTCCAGCAATTTCCACATTTTGTATTTCCATTTTTTGGAAAGAGGTTTCAGTCACAATCGCGCCCCTTGATGTCTGAAATAACTCAGACTATGGTAATTTAAAAACAACACAGGCAACTCGTTCAAAGGGAAAAATTTGTACCAGTGGCAGAAATAGTAGCGGTGCAGGTTCTGGTTTTGTTTTTTTCCGATCTGGATGTTTTCCTTTCTCCACCACCTTGTTCTGGTAAGACAAGATTAGATCAGGATTCACTTCATGGAATCAATTTCACAGTGTATTACAGCAGCATCCCCTGCACGATCAGCCTGAATGTCATTTTGTGAGGCAGATTTGTCTCGCTCTGCGTGCACAAGCGTTTCCCTGGTACTGTACCTACACTCCTCTGTTTGTCATGCATGCCCTCGGAAAAATCTTTATTAGCGTGGAAGTCTTGCGTTGGCTCTCACGGGAGAGCGGGCTGGCGTTGATGCAGATGACAGCAGCCGTCTCTTTGACACTCTGGAGTGTTGACAGACGTGGAAATAGTACGGATCTGTCAGGGAAGCACTGCACAGCTCACTGCTCGAGACGCACACGCTATAAATATTTCAGGAAATAACAATCACGGCTGTTTATTCTTCCCGAAGTTATCAGTAAGTCTGACTGACTTGTTTTGAAAGCGGTTGTTGTTTTGACAGATTTCAGGGCTGACAGTGACTGCTCCCTGTCTGTGTGGTGACTCTGAGTCTGCCACCTGAGTGGTGATGAAGCCGAGCAGTAGTGACACCGCAGTCTGTTTGGCTTCATGCAAAATGTTCATTTTTTTGACATATGTAAATATGCATGTTTTTACATCCTTGGTTTTATTAGAAATTATATGATGTTGATTTCTAGAAAACCGAAGCTAATTGTTTGAGATAGAAAAATCTGAAATACACAGGGTGCATCTAGCAGAAAGGTCACTGAGGTCATGTGTGTATTTTCCTTCCCTTCAGACCGGGTCATGTTTACTGCAGTTTTGTGGAGTTCGTGACCTTGGATCAGAATTTTCTCCGAGTTCACGAGTTGTGATGTGTTGTGACATTTTCAGAAATGTGGGAGGCAATTTTCCCTGAAAACAAAGTGAATATTTTATCATTTCTGTCATAAAGAATCTCTCTCCAGACACCCAGGGAAAACTGATGATACTCCCGAAGGCCTCATTTTCCTTCTGTTACACCTCATCCTCCATTAGCCTATGCCTTCTGCCTACTGGATTACTTGCTTATAGAACATGTAATGAAATGCGGTGTCCATGCTGAAGTTGTTCCATACGTGCTGAGCACCAAGCGTGACGTGTACACGATTTCCCACCAGCTCCATTTGAAGGCAACATAAGAACCTAATCTTTATTGTCTTTCTGTGAATTTGTTCGTAGTGGCTGGTACCAAAATATACTAAGTGCAGATATATTGATGTAAACCTAATGAAGCATTGTAAAAAACAATCATCAGTACTTTTATGACCAAATACTGTTCTCATACAATAATGACAATGATCAGCCTAAGTTCTACACAGCAAATGTGAGCATACTCAACATAAAACTATACAAGCAACTCTTTTGTTCAGTAATTTCTTTATTCTTCTTCCTAACAGCTCAGCTCCTGTGACCTTTCTGTGATATGTTTTAATTAACAAAGACATGTGGTAACTGCGAGGCCGGACTTCGCCCCAGAGCTTTGTTTTCACCAACTGTCATGAACAATGTGGCTAATTAGCATCAGGGTTTTATCTTCGCTGGCACTGACCTGTGTCAGGACTGAACTGGGTGCTGTGACTCTGCGTTGGCAGAACATTTGATTCACGAAACAACTTTGCAAGAAAAGTCAAACTAAGAATAGTTTTACTGAGAGTGATTGTTGACAGGACTGTGGGTGCTTGAGGTGATTAAATTATTAAATCCTCAAGAGCAGACTTCTTTTATTAAATTTCTTTGCAATCTACAGGAACATTTTCACTAGATATATATTCTTCCCAAAACTTTTTAGAATATTCATCTGATCTGTTATTCGTAGAGTCTGTGAGGCAATAAAAAGATCTCAGTCAGCACTGAGGCTTTTGTTGCTTAAACAGCAAGAAATGTAAAAGCATTTGCTTACGTGTATTCTCACAATAACATTTTAAATCCCTGAATCAGGTAAAACTAAAATAAATCTCCGGGGAAAACATATGTGTTTTGCAATCCCAAGAAATGGCATCTGGTTTGTGGGATATACACCGATTAAGAAATGTCTGAGAACACACAGAGAAATTGATCCATGATTCTTGAGAACACAACTGACATGGCTCAATGTGATGTTTAGCCAATCGGGGCGAGGAGGAAAACAGAACGGCGAGGAGCGGTGTGGGGCCTTCCTGAGCAGGTGGCGGAGGCGTCCAGATGCTGCAGAGAAGCAGCGAGGCAGATAATATCCTGCCTCCATTACCTGTGGGGCCTGATTACAGAGGAGCGTCCTCATCTGGGTCGGCTCCAAGCTGGTTCTGCAGGGATCAGCTGCTGCCACTGTCATCCTGATGGTCCCATTGGTCCCGAGACACTGAGGGTTTGAGGATATCTTCATGTGTGGTGAGATGAAATGCTAATTTGAACAATGCCCCGGAATCAATTTAGGGACATGGAAGATGGCTGGAGTCCTGCTTTCTGCTGCAGCTGCTGCCCTTGTGCACATGTCGTCGACTGTGGACGTGGACATCTTCCTCTGTTTTCTGTTGATGCAGCAGTATGTCTGCATGGAGTCACTGAGGTGTTGGAGCCGGCTCTACATACACATATGTAATAATAACCATCGACTGTGTATGAAGATGAACGACATGACAGCTGATTATTACCCCCCTGGTGGTCGGCTGCAGTTTAGGTCATAAACTCCTCCATGTTTGCAGACGGGACACGGCCAAAACAAAATGTAAACCTTGAATACATTTTTCTAAAAAAATTGATAATGTCATTTTAGGTAGTTGTTATCACACTGACGTTTCTTCAAATGCATCTTAAGTTTAATTGGGTATTTTATTCTATAAAACATGTTGAAACATCTTTATTTACAGTCTGTGGCAACAACCGTTACTTTAAACTAGGCTTTAATTGGCTTTAAATTGACTCGTGTCGTTACAGGTTAATGTCGTCATTACTCTGCTTTTCTTAATCTTAACAAATCTCTGTTAAAAGACCTAAACCTTAATGTGTTAACAACTTTCAATGTGCCTCTCAGCTCTCAGCTAATTTGTTTACAGCGAAGATCTACATCTTTTTCAACATCCTGAATTTCCTGACATTTTTTTTTGTCAGCACTGAACCTGGAGCAGACAGCCTTTTTTTGGGGACTATTATGAGTCAAGGACAGAGACACATTCGCTGCTGCTGTCACTGAGCACTTACAGCTGCAGGATAACATCACCAGAGTGCCCATGTTCCTCGTAATGAAGTAAAATGTCACCCACTGCAACACCAGGGCTCAGTGACTGTAATAGTGATGGAGCTCGATGACACAGAGGAATAAACTCGATCAGGCTCCGGCCACACGGACGATTCTTGTTAGTGTGATTTCATGTTGATATTTTTAACAACAGTGTTTTTGTGGTTTTATTTATAGAAATGATTGTGTTCACTCTGACTCCCTCAACTCTCGATTAAATTTGTTTATGTGGACGGTTAAGATCAATCTGAATAAATCTTGTGTGTGTTTGTGTGTGTGTGTGTGTGTGTGTGTGTGTGTGTGTGTGTGTGTGTGTGTGTTAAAGACTGGTGGTTTTTTGACTCACACAGCGAGGCCTCTGCATTTTCACCGGCCACCATTGTCTGAGACTGTTCACATAATTGGTACACCCTAAAAAATGTGACCAATGGTTACTCAAAAAAATTGTGGCAACAAAGTGACAAGTGATATAATTGAGTAGATTTTAATTACTACAACTTTGATTAAAAAGTATTGAATAATTTAACTACATTTAAACATAAAAAATGATTTATATTTACTGAATTTCCAGTGGAAATGTATTTATATTAACTGAAAATTTGCTGTAAATTGATTTATATTTACTGAAAATCTGCTGTAAAATGTTTTACATTTACTGAATATTCGGTGGAAATTGATACATTCTTACTGATAATCTGCTGTAAATGTATTTATATTTACTTAAAATCTTCTGTAAGTTGATTAATATTTACTGAAAATCTGTTGGAAATTGATCAACATTTACTGAATATTCGGTGGAAATTGATTCATTTTTACTGAAAATCTGGTGTAAATGTATTTATATTTACTGAATAAACTGTGAAAATTTATTAATTTTTACTGAAAATCTGGTGTAAATTTATTTATATTTACTGAATATTTCATGAATTTTTATTTATATTTACTGAATAAAATTTGTATAACCTTACTAAATATCGGGATATAAATGATTTGGATTCACTTAATATAAACTATATCAACTAATTTTAGCATATTGTTCAACACAATTACACTGGTATTCTTATTTATATCTACGTAAATTTAATTCAAGTATTAAATTGCTTCACAATACTTTAAATCAATATATTCAATAATATTGGATGTCACTTTGTTGCCATAATTTGTCTATGTCTAATCCATTCAATACCATTACTTATGATGGCACAATTTACTTCAGTAGGATCAACAGATCACCATGCATAACAAGAACAGCAGATAAAAAACATTTATTTGTGCAACTTTGCTTAAACATGTTCATTCAACATTTTTTAAGTGCAAATGCAAAAATACAATAAAATCTAGAGAAAAACATTATGCAAAACATGTATATGTACAATAGGGATACAATTTATACCGCTAATCTGGGATAAGGTCTTGGATACTTTTTCACTGCAAAAATTGGACTCACTTAAAATTTCTCAGTAAAAAAATTCTAATTTGTATCCCTAGTGTTCACAGTGGACAAAGTTTAAGAACAGTTGCATGGTAAAAAACATAATGCCCCTCCCCTCAAATGAGTATGGTTGGGTAAGGACAATCTCTCAACACAGAAACTGTGGGATTTAACAAAGCCTTGAAGCGAAACATAACAAGTAACGTTAAACTTGAATAGGGACCCATTCAAATGAAAGGAGATTTGTTTTGTCAATGTCTAAACTGTTGATGTTTTGCCATTGACCTAAAAAACTTCCCTCCATTTTGAAATGGTCCCTTTTCTTCAAGTTTCTCTAGGATAAGGTCTTGGATACTTTTTTCACTGCTGAAATTGGACTCACTTAAAATTTCTCAGTAAAAATTTAAAATTTGCATCCCTAGTGTGCACAGTGGACAAAGTTTAAGAACAGTTGCATGGTAAAAAAACATAATGCCCCTCCCCTCAAATGAATATGGTTGGGTAAGGACAATCCCTCAACACAGAAACTGTGGGATTTAACAAAGCCTTGAAGCAAAACATAACAAGTAACGTTAAACTTGAATAGGGACCCTTTCAATTGAAAGGAGATTTGTTTTGTCAATGTCAAAACTTTTGCTGTTTTGCCATTGACCTAACAAACTTCCCTTCATTTTGAAAGGGTCCCTCTTCTTCAAGTTTCTCTAGGATAAGGTCTTGGATACTTTTTCACTGGTAAAATTTCTCAGTAAAAAATTTCAAATTTGCATCCCTAGTGTGCACAGTGGACAAAGTTTAAGAACAGTTGCATGGTAAAAAAACATAATGCCCCTCCCCTCAAATGAATATGGTTGGGTAAGGACAATCCTTCAACACAGAAACTGTGGGATTTAACAAAGCCTTGAAGCAAAACATAACAAGTAACGTTAAACTTGAATAGGGACCCTTTCAAATGAAAGGAGATTTGTTTTGTCAATGTCAAAACTTTTGCTGTTTTGCCATTGACCTAACAAACTTCCCTTCATTTTGAAAGGGTCCCTCTTCTTCAAGTTTCTCTAGGATAAGGTCTTGGATACTTTTTCAATGGTAAAAATTCTCAGTAAAAAATTTCAAATTTGCATCCCTAGTGTGCACAGTGGACAAAGTTTAAGAACCGTTGCATCGTAAAAAACATAATGCCCCTCCCCTCAAATGAATATGGTTGAGTAAGGACAATCTCTCAACACAGAAACTGTAAGATTTAACAAAGCTTTGAAGCAAAACATAAAAAGAAGTTAAAAAACATTAAACTTGAAGAGGGACCCTTTCAAATGAAAGGAGAAACTGTTGATGTTTTGCAATTGACCTAACAAACTTCCCTTCATTTTTTATCTAGTAGCTTGTTCTTGAGGCTGTTCACTTTTGGGGACAGCTTTGAACAATCCAGTTCCAGGAAGAGTTTCTGGAAGGCTTCGAAACTTTACCTGAGCTCCTTAGGATAGGCAAGATTCACTGCATATGTCAGTCCAACAAGCATGGAGCAAGCCCTTGGAAAATTTGTCAGTCCAATCATTTGTCACTGTTACGCTTTCCACCACAATTCCAACATTTTCGACACCCTCTGACGTTTTAATCTTGAAGATCTTCATCTTTTGGTCAGCAAGATCCTGCGACACACTGTCTTCATCAGCATCCTGAAAGAGCAAAAATATTGTTTCTCAGACTATACAGCCAAATGTGAATGTCCTAATTGAACATCTCCCCAAGTGCATCAAACCCTTTGGACAATAAAATCTATTGAAATGGGCTGTCAAAGCCTATTTAACCATTTATAAAAAAAAAAATCTGAGATCATGTTATTGCAAAAGTATATTGCCATCCCAGATAACTTTAAAAGGATTAAACCAGCTGACCAACAAATTATACAAATTCAATGACACCAGAGATGATGATCTGAACTGTAGATATTTGTAAATTCAATTCTAAAATGAAATCAATGGATACGCATGTTTTGATATTTATCTTATTTTACATTGACTTACAAAGGTTGGTCACATGTCAACCAATCTTTATAAAGCACTGTTAGCTCATTATTGATTCTTGAAGTCGACCACAGCAACTGAATCAACCCTGCTCCTTCTGTATCTCTATAAAAGGTCTCTCTCAACTGCTTTGTGAATAGTTCTTAGGAAGAAACTCCTAGCTAGGAACGTTTAGGGCTACATTATAAAGACAATAAGTTACTGATAACTTTTGAATTCTGCCAGCTGGTGAAACAGATGGATGGGGAGGATTTAGTACTTTAAAATTCCCTAATGGAAAACAAATGTACAATGCACAATGATTACCTGCATGACTTCACAAACCTTAGTAGCTTGCAAAGAATTACTGGGAGTTACTTGTGATTGTATTTTGACCTTCCCAAGACATACAAAGGGGGAGAGATGAAAGAAATAGTGATCACCATCTTTATATTTGATGTGTTCTTCAACTTACATCATACTCTTTTAAGATTTGATCTGTTGATTCCCCGAGGTAAACAATCAAACAACGAATGACAACATCTCTGGATATGTTGATGCTAGGATTGCTTGGAGCCTGAAATGACAAAAATAAACAATATTCAAGTTCTGGGTTTAAGAATCATAGTCAACATTTTAGAGCTTGCTTTTTTTATGGATTAAACAAACATGACATAAAATGTTATTCAGTGAGCTTTAGATATGTTGGCAGGCAAATTGTGTCACCTTTGGACAGAGCCAGACTGTTTCCCCCCCTTTTCTGGTTTAAGCTGGTGTTGTGAACCAGATAAGACACAGGAGGGACATACAGTCTAGATGTAAACACACATATGTAGCACTTTATTTGTGAATGATCACAGCAGACCGTCTTTTCCTGACCCCCACATGAATCTAAATGGACTACAAAGAATTAGAAACAACTTTTAGATCAATGCAGCTCAATAGAGCACCACACACCTCTGACCTAATTAATCAACATATAATTGAATGTACATTTTTCCAACAATGTCAACAACAACTGATTATAAACTTGAAAAATTCAGTATCTAATAAAGTTGCCGTTGATTGTATACTTCAAAAGGTATGCAGTTATTTAATATTCGTATTGTAGAGAATCCCAGACAAACATTTCCTCCTGTAGATTTAAGTAATAAGCAAATGAAACCAGCAGTTTAATCTCAAAATGCCTAAAATAGAATATCAGCAAATATTATACTAATTGAAGGATACCTTGAGTAGAATAGCCTGCAACCTCAACCCCATGGTTCCTCCCTTGGACTGGAAGAGGTTCAGAAGCTTGGGAGTATATTCATCCAGCTTGGACATGAACTTTGATTCCAGGTGCACCCTTGTGATTCTTTGAAACTCGTCCTCAATCTAGAAGACAAATTATGAAACCAGCTTTAAAGCCTAAAATATTACAAGTGTACATATTATTCTTCAACATTTTTAAAAGCAAGAAGCCACCTAACACAAAACATACATTTTGTATGTAAGAGCTAAATATGCAAAACCAACAGACCTTGGGGCTAGCTTGCTTTCCTCAGCACGGCGCTGAAACTTGGCATGCATCTGGGGGAGTAACGTGTATTCAACGGGACAGGCTCCCTCTCTCTCGCACGCCCACTCACACAGCAGAAACCTCCGGTGAAGGGAGCTACGTGGCTAATGAAATGTGTGCGTTAGCTTAGCTTCCCGGCCAACTATTTCTCAAACTCCGCAGAAACTAAATAAAATTCACCAAGCCCGCCTGTACTGTTTCATTAACCACCCACACTGACGTCGGGTATTGTTGAACCCTTAGTTCGCCGACTTAGATGCGAAAATAGTCCTTGGTTTTTCACACTGGCCTGCTCTACCGAGGCGAGCTAATGCTACTTAGCATCAGCTAGCTTCTCACTCATTCATTTAAATGCCAATATATAATGACAAGAATACCACTGGGATCAAATATAACTAGCAGAAAACACAAGGCAAGCCAGCAAGAGTATTTACACATTAAGCAGCAGCAGGTAACAGCAGCTAACTTATCATGTTACACTATTTTAATTTTAAACTTAATGAGTCTGAAGTATATAAGTTAGCATGCTGGCTAAACCTCCATATAGAGTGATACATCACTTACCTCAGATGCAGATGAAAGAGGCTGAGCTGAGTTGAAGCCAAGTGGTCAAAATGCCAGCAGCCAATCAGAGTTCTCCTGTCGAAGGTGTCGAATCAGATCCATCAGACCAGGTGCTCCAACACACACTGAATCATGTGCTCACCTCTCTCTCTCTCTCTCTCTCTCATGCTCCTCTGATGTTTTTAATCACTCAAACTTAGAACTGATCTCAAACAAAGAAAGTAAACATCAGTCCTGTTCTTTTCCTAATAAATTGTGATAAGTGATGGTGTATATTGTACAAGTATGAAGTAAGCGCAGGTGAGAGGGGGAGTGAGGAGGGAACACACTCCGACAGAGACTCTGACGCAGACAGAAGTGGCATCGATGCAGAGTCGTCCACGAAATTCACACAATGACAAGTACGCCTGCATAGGTCACGTGTCCCCAGCCTCATGACTCTTGAAATTTGTACATAACTTTTCATAAGAAATCTTACGAACCGTTTCATTAGACCATGTTGCACCTCTACATGTTTGATAACTCAATACCGCAAAACAATTTTTAACTGCTGCAGCAACTTGGTTACACATCACAAATAATTGAAAAGAAAACGGCAGTCCCTGTAATATGCGGCAGATCACAACTGATGTGGCTCAAAATGCCTTTGGCGGAAGTGTAACATTATTAAAACCTAAGGCCTCACAATGAGTAAAATTGATCAAATATCTGGAACTTTTGACTTTCCTAAAAATTACAATTAAATTCTACTAAGCAATTCAGAGCTGATTTTACTCTGTCACAAATTAGTAAAATTCAATTAATAAAAAAATCTTATTTGTTGAATTCAGCTCACTTTGATTCAAAACTGCACAAAGTCATTTTTATTATATAAAGGTTACTATTATTTATTTATTAAATATTAATTAACCCCAGTCCCACTTTTTAGAGTGTACACGACTGCCTGCACACTGAGGGACTGATGATTATTACCAGTAAGATAGATGTGTCAGCCTCCTCAGGAAGTACAGCCGGATTGGCCCCTTCCTGTGCAGAGTGTTGGCAGACCAGTCCGGTGTCATGCAGTTGCAGCAGCAGTCCTGACGACCTCCACATCGACGCCCTCCGTGGAGACCGGGTTGCAGAGGAGGCCTGGTCCACTGAAAGTCCACCACCACCTCTGGAAGGTCTTTGTTTTCTTCTTCTGTCAGGTGAAGCTCCTCCACAATCATGGTGCACTCCACAACTTCAGGGTCGCACAAGGATTTCTGCAGGTGTCACGAGTCGGAGTGGCACTTGAACTCAGGATGTGTGAACACAGGAAAGAGCACAATACCCCCGTGGGGACCACATTGCATCTTGTATCATACCACTCTGCTAATCCTAAACATCATGCTCTCAGTATCTGATATCTGCCGCTCTCCTCAAACTTGTCAAACATGTATTCATTGAAATGCAGAGCTGGTTCGATGTCTTTTATCCCCCAAGATCCAGCAGCTACTGGTAATAGACTCGTCCCTTCCTCTCATTTGGTTTCCCATTCCCACTCATTTCCCTCTAATGGATTGTTGACATCTCTCATCAAGCCACAGTCAACGTGTCGACATGTAAATAAGACTTCATTTCTACCAATCGATTTTCTCTCCGGATTTAAACACCAGGGGGAAAAAACAGTATATGTGTGCGAGGGGTGTAATGTCAGTGATGGAGAACAGGGCTGAGAAACACTCGGCAGCACCATCATTACAGAACGCAAACATAATTAGTTCATCACGCCGGCTGACACGTTGTAAATACAGATGTAATTGAGTGCCAATGCCAGTTTGAAATATTCATTCAGATGAGTTGCAACAGCTATAGAGTGATACTGTAACAAACACAATCCCAGAACTAATTGGGTCAGCCACTGCTCCGAGAGGCAATTTAGAAAGCAATTACAGTCTCTGGTTTGCTCATGAGCGACTGATAACCGCTTGGAAATGCCTAAACCCTCTTAATCTCGCTGAAATAGACGGTGGCTCTTTTCTTTCACGACTTCACCACGCCCCGAAAATCACAGGTAAAGCAATGCGTATGCGAATATTACACCAACCAATCCTTTCAATGATCTGTAGTGTGGAGGAACATGTCCGGCACCATCATCCGACCCCATTATCATCACCATGAGGCTTCACATGATCAAACACGGGATTCGAGTCCCTGAAGTTTCAGCGAGTGAAACCGAATCTAAAGCAGCTGAAAATGGAGCCACTGATGTTGGAGGTGAACGAAATTGCTCACAACTGCACGGTCGTATAAAGGGAGGAACAGAGGAGGCAATCAGTGGACGAGACAGAGAGAGAGAGAGAGAGAGAGAGAGAGAGAGAGAGAGAGAGAGAGAGAGAGAGAGAGAGGTAGAGAGAGAGAGAGGGAGGCTGGGTGATACAACATGTCGTCAGAGTAATTACTCAGTAATGGATGAAATAATTGATGTTGAGTCCAATCCAAGTGTAAAATGTGAAGGTTGTCTCAAGGTGTAACAAGTCCTTCCTTTGTGTTTACTGTCCTGTGGGGAATGGGAATGGTCAGTCCAAGCAAATGGAAAGGTTTTTTTCCTACCACTAATGTTATGTGCTTATAGAGACGTATATTAAATAATACGATAAGAACTGTCGATAGTAATGTCAATCATTTATGTAAATCCCATCAAAGTTCAAAGGAAAGGAGATGATGTTAGGGGAATCTTGACAGGTTGGTTTCTTATCTCAGCCAATCTAAAGCTGAACATTATTTGTTCATAAGCAAGATAACGCAAAAACTACGTGATGGATTTCCACGAACTTTAATTGAAGGATGTGTTACGGGTCAGAAAAGAGCCGATTCAAATCTGGTTTGGATCCGCATTGTGGGTCAGAGTGTGTTTCGACATTTTCACAGGGAGTAATTTATGGATCTTGATTAAAAAACAATCAGGCATATTGAGAGGACTGATATTTATGAGTGTGTACAATTTGGTGCAGTTTGATTGGATTTAAAGGGCCAGTTCGGCCTTGGCAGAGGAGTGGGCCATTCTACTTTGTTGTGTACTTATGAAGTTAAATAACCAAGGATAAATTTCGGAACAACCTATGTTTTCCATAAGGGAACACACATCATCGGCGCTCTGCAAGCACAAAATGATTAACAGCTCTTCCAATTAGCTCAGAGGTCCTAATATAGCAGCCTGGGAGCGGCACATTCCCTCAGTCATAAATCAAGTGGAATTACAGAGCAGAAGAAAATGGCAGAACGGAACACAGAAATGCATCTCACTCCTAAATATGCATCAACACATTCTATCTATTCATTCATACACTTCCATTTCCGCATCCATCAGTGCATAGCTTGATAAAGATTAGTCGCGATGAGTGCCTTGAGTCAGCTAATGCTCAGCTAAATCATTAATTTGCTCCAATTAAAGAGGCAGAAACCTATTTCTGCCTCTCGTACTCAGTCTTTGAAACAGCTGCGTTATTAGTTGTTGATTAAGTTTGTTTGTGAGCCTCGGCTCATTTGCATTTTTCGAAGCTCTTCGCAATTTCCAGCCTCCATCCAGAGGAAGCCGGCAGATGGCTGCTATTCAGTGTTTATCAAGCAACACTAACTTTTATGTCTTTCTCTTGGCTCTCCGGAGACTCATTATCAATGCTAGTTAGATGCTATAGTAAAAAGCAGCCCAGAGGTTGAACACCTGGCACCGGAGATGGAGGATGGTACAGAATCTTTTCGACTTTTCTTAACAAATCCATAAGACATGAGGTATATAGAGAAACAGAGGTTGAGGATAACACATTCCAAGGTTAATACTAATGTGTTAAAACCCCACTGCTCTGGTCATTCAGTGATCTCCTGCAGTGCAACAGAATAACCCCATATAGAATCTGTATATCCATCACTTGTGCCTATTTTCTTTCATAGCCAGGCTTTGTCAGCGAGGGGTGTCAGGGCCCGGGGCTGAGGCCCACTGGAAATCATCAAAATAATTCAATCAGACTGTCCAGAGATCTCATTACGGAGCCGGAGCAGGACACTGAACATTAGACTCTCAGTGTTGGCAGCCGAGGCAGCGGGTCGGCCGACTGACGGACTGGAGGTGCTTTCAGGGTGAGTTGGTACTTAGATCACCGTCCGCCCGCCTGATCTATGGATCAGAGCTCTGTGAACTCTCACACTATCTGATACCCAAGTTCTTCATGTGCAAGGGGTGTCAGAGCAGTCGATGCACGTATACATTTGTTTTTATTAAAAACTTCATAGTTTAGAAACATATCTCCGAGCACCACTACCTCCTCAGGGGAGAACTTACGACACAAGAGACTCACAATGGCTGAGCTAGCTTATTAGCATGCTAACTTCCAGCTTTCTACAGTAGAAATATGTGTTGAATGGTTACTGACATTATCCTGTTAGCTCGAGCTGATAGCATTTAGCTACTGAATGGCTGCAGACTCTGGAGACTGTTTTACTTAAAAAACCTTTGTAACCGTTGAGGCTTTGTGAGAAAAAAAATAGGTTTTTGTGGAAAGTTTTAAATTGTGCTACTCACATAACAAACTACACAATAACAGGATGAGCCTCTCCAGAAATATTCATGTTATCTCCCTGACTCGTGGGACAACAGTTACTAAAAGCCTCTTATATCACGGAGAGCATCTCACCTGGAACCATGTTTACTCAAAGGAAAACATCTATAGAGTTCACGTGATCACGGAATCTCTTTCTGTGGTGCAGAAAGAGAACAGATCTTTCAAAACAGTCTCAAGGGCAAAGTGTGAATTGTACGTTTGTCGGATAAGAAGCTGCTCAGCAGCCACACAGCATCTAACTAATGAAATACAAATCTCAGCTTGAAGCTTTGCTCGGAATTCGGAGAATCACTTTGTGTGAGCCGAGCTACAGCATCTGGAGAGGAGAGCATTTTCTCAAGCTTGAAGTCTCTGCTGGGAGCAGTGGGTTTAATGGCTGCTGGTTGCTTTGCAAAAGGCTCTTATTTTGACATACTTTATATTATAGAGGGGAAACGGTGTGGGGCAGAATATAAAATAAAGCATGAATCCTGAGTTGTACCCAGTTTTCTTCATGCATTTCTAATTCATCTGTCCTCCATTTCTTGCACCTTACTTCTCTGCCATTCCTGTCTCCTCTTCTATATGGACGGTCTCTCCAAGCTTTTTTCCTCTTCTCTCCATCTCCCACAGACTTGGTCCATTTATTCTCCAATTATATTCCATTACTGGACCCAAACTGGAGGCTGGACCATTTAGCTTTCTGACCTCTCCCTCTGTCTCTCCCTTTCCTCTCTGTGGAGTGTGTCGCCCGGCTCCTGTACCTCAGATTCAGACATTAAAGATGGTTGGAAATTCACTGAATAGGACAAATATAGTTTTGCTCATATTCACAAATTAAAATTGGTCTCTTAGGGCCTAACTATCTGCAACATCCTCTGTTCTTAACCCTCAACAAGAGTTAAACTACCCAAGAAAACCCTATTAACAGAGAATACAAATGTAGAAACCTCAGAGAGACACATGTGATGGATCCGTCTCCCAGGACGGACCGACAATAGATGCCGCTTGTAGCCAAGAAATACCTCCCGCTGAATGAGAGTCTCTAAAAAGCTCTTTGTGATTTCCTAAGGGTTTATAATACAATACAACTGTACAAAGTGTCACCAGGGTAAGTCTTTACTTAGGTCAACAAACCGTGTCTGTGAATAGAGAATCCACTTTCATTGAATAAGGCTCTTAGTGGGTCCGGAGACTTTAGACAGGAAATACATTAGTGTGGAAGGGAAAAGAAAGAATCCTTTTTAAGAAAAGCATCATCAGATGAAGTTTGATGGAATTGCACATGTTCCAATATCCTTTACTTTCTACATTTGTGCCTCTGAAAGTCAGATTTGAGATGAAACTTCACCTGATGATGACAGTCATGTGGCACCTTGGCACCTGTGCAGCTCCTTGTGGTTGGATTATGTAAATATGAGCAAAATACAGAAGTAAAGCTAGGTATTAAAACTTGGTCTTTCAGTTTGAAAGCAGGACTAATTGATTTCACATTTAGGTTTTGAAAAGCTTACGCTCAAAACCCTGCGTTTACACTCGAATAGATTTGCTCTGCTGGAGCTCAAGCTGTTTCAAGATTTCAAGATTTCAAGATTTTGAATTGTCAAATGCACAACAATAACATTAAGCAGTCGCTGGCAGTGAAATGATTGAGTCTCAGGCTCTCTTCTAACAATGCTCAAGTAATTACAACCTATACAATAAAATAAAATAGAAATAGTACAAAATAGAAAAAAATAAAATAAGCTCAGATATTTTGTAGCGTCCTGAACGACTATGCTCCTGAACAAAGACTCAAGGTCCTTTTAGTGTAATAAATATAATTTTTAAACCATCTCAAGCTGGGTTTTCAAATATAGGTAACTTTTATATTATATTTTATATTTAGTGCAGCGTCCTCGCAGTCTTCTCTCAGCTAATCCCAGAGTTCTCCTCTTGTGACAGATTGTAATGGGGCCACACTTTGCATATATTACAGTAAAGTAGCAGCGGAGAGGAGGAACGCAGCGTGTGAATTATTTTCCGTGTGTCCTTTGCCCTCTGGCTTCGCTTGTGAGGGTTTAATGAGCGCCTGATCGCAGGTGATGTCTTCTTGGTCAGCTGAGGATAACGTGGCGAAGAGCGCTGGGAGGTGATGGGCTCCCTCTAATAAAAACTTAGGAGCAGCTATAGCCTGGAGGGATGTGGGTTTGATGTGGGTTTGAGTCTGCAATGTCAGGAGGTCAAAGTGCCCTTGAGCAGCTCTGGTGGGCGATAAGCAGAGGGGCTGTGCTTGCACTGGGCCGCTCCCACATGTGAAGCTGTGTAACCTCATCAGGGAGAAAGCGCCAAAGAGCTTGTGTGCTCAGCAATGTCTTTCCTGCATAATTAACAGATGGAGAAACGATGCCTGGTGAATGGAGGGCGAGGTCAGCCTGTTCTTCTGCAGCAGGAAAAGAGGGATCTTTACTTTTCAGTGCTGAAAAATACCACACAACCATATCCCCAGGTCCTGCTCAAGTATTTAAAAACAATGGAGATTTGTTAATTGACACCCACATGATGTCTTTTCGAACACATGTATGAACACATGTTCACGATAGTTGTTGCAGCGCCTACATACGACGGTCAGGGTGCTAGAGAGAAAAATGCAAACTCCTTTAATTGCAAAGCTTAGGATGCATAAATAAAGAACCTATTAAATAACAGACAGACAGGGAATAAACAATTCAGTGAGTATTTAAAAATGAAAAATAAATCACACTTATTTCATTAAAATATCAAATAATTTATGCAGTAGTTTTGCACTTCTGTCAGAAACCAAAATATCACTAAACAATTTCACCCAATTATACGACCAGATGAAATGGCAGAGTATCAACGTTTAAAATTCATCTCGACTGGGAATAATATTTCTGTGCCAAATTTCAGGGCAAACCATCAAACAGTTATCACATAAAACCTGCTGGATGAAAAGTCACCAATACGATTCAGCCTCACAGGCAGGCACCAGGGGGCGATCAAAATGTTCTGGCTTCACTTCTGGGCGCTGTCTATATTCAAAACTACACATTTCACGAATCCACAATCTACTGCAGCTCACTGTGATGCATTACAAGTCATGTTCCTAATTCTGAACCTTTTCAAAATGTATTATTTCCATTGATACTCGGCCATGAAACCGAATCTACAGCAGCAACAACATGGAGCCCGACTGCAGATTGAAAACGATGGAGGCTAATCTGCTGTGGTGCAACTCACAAGCCGGTTTCATGATTCTGACGCGTCGTTATTTTGTCCACTCAGCAGCGAGGCTCAGCTCCCGTCTGCTGCTCCGCTGGCTCCGCTGCCCGCTCACTTCAATCTGTGCCAAGGGCTTTGTCCGCCCGGAAGATTCACTGCCGGGACCCGAGCCCATCAAGACAAGCACTTTATTGTAAACAGAGGAAGCTCGGGTGCATGATGAGATTTTGAGGCCGGGGGAAAGTGGAGTGGGTCGTATCACGAGCAAATCAACAGGGCCTCACCAGGGGAATGTGAGCTGGACTGCGGCCAGAGACTTACAGTAAAGGCAGCGGATCGAGAGGTGAATCGATTCATAGACGATGATACTGAAAGGTAAACGACACAGAATACAAAATTGGAGAAATCAAGCTCCCTCCTATGTCCTGTGTCTTTTCGAGGGGACATCCAGGGTGCGATTTGTAAAACCCTAATTCTATCGGCTCCTTGTCGTCAAGATTTATTGCTCATCACTTGCAGAAGATTCAACAAATCGTCTCATTTAAAAAGTCAAATACTGTCGAAAAGAATCGGATTAAACTCCTCCACTCCTCTGCATCATCTCTTCTCCTCAGTAATTAGAACCTTTTATTTGCGATATAATTAATAAAATAATCCCTGTGGTTGGTAGTTGTTTTTCCAAACTGGGGAATGAATGTTATTTGTGCAATAATCCTCATTATCCCGGATTATAAACAAAACGAGTTGTAACATCGATCTGTAATTTTACAATTAGCGCTGATTAGAGTTGTTTGTACGCACACGTTATTAATGAGCCGCTCTGTTCTTCTTCTTCTTCTTCTTCTTCTTCTTTTTCACTTGAAGCAGCAGCCGCAGACAAACTTTAATATTAAAGTCATTTGTCGTCATTTGTCGTTATTTTCTGTCCATTAAAATGTTCCCAATCACTTTGTAATCAGATTGGGAGTTGGACTGTGGGGATTTAAATTTCTCTCCTCTTACAATTTACACAGAAAAGGAAATGAAGCCTTCAGCCTGATTGCCTGTACAGAACCCATTAGACGTTTGACCCATCAAAACATAATCTTTGGCAACTGGAAAACCAAAATATGTGTGATTTTTTCTTATTTTTGGGATGCATATTAATCATGAAAACAGACATATTGCTACTACAATGAGGTTAGCAGCCTCTGGCGTTTTCTTAAAGAAACACTCTGAGAGGAAATTGATGTGAAATCCACATCTTAATTGAGTTTCCTGCCCAGGGAGAGATCCACGACAGAACCAGCTCCAAAGTATTTGTTGTTTTATGCTTTAAATGTTAATCACACACAACTCGAGGCAACTTTATAAGAAACTTTCACAGGAAGTTGGAATTGTGCGACTTTTATTAAGCTAAATCTGTTTTTTCAAAGGTTTGTTAACAAAGAATCCAGAACTCCTGGGAATACTTTCCTACTTGAGGATCACATCGTGAAAAGAGTGTTTAATTATTCTGATTTGATTCTTATTTGCCTCCTCCGTGTTAGCAGATGGGACATGTACGCTCAAGTCTGATCATATCTGATAAGTTTGTTATTAATTAGTTATTTGATGCTATAAAACAAGACACAAAGCATGAGTGACAGCTCAGACTGGCGACATGAAATGGAGACATGTCATCCGGGTGTTTATATGGAAAGGCCATATATGTATCCCAGCAAGTTGTACAACTATTCTTTTATAAATATAATACTATAAACTCTGTGTTAACAGGTTTTTACATGTTGTTTTAAGAACCTTTGTGATTAATTGCACTGGATAATTTTTGAGTAATTTTCTAAATCTCTCCCTA
Organism: Platichthys flesus; assembly: GCF_949316205.1. NCBI lineage: Eukaryota > Metazoa > Chordata > Actinopteri > Pleuronectiformes > Pleuronectidae > Platichthys > Platichthys flesus. The sequence continues at coordinate 3,942,288 of NC_084965.1, forward strand.
TTAACTGAAATAAATTGTTTATTATAATACATTTCAACAGGAAACCTTCAGGATACACTTTAATAACCCTCTGTCAGGGTTTGGGGGGGGGGGGGAGGTTGTGCATTAAAAAAGACCTAAACTATCATTATCACCTGGGAAATGAGAGAAGTCTCCTCTGATCCCTGTGTGTTCTCCACCCATCCATCCTCCTTCTATAAATACTGCATCACCTGACTTCCTGCTAACGACAGGCCATAATAAGATGCTGGGGGGGGGACCTGTGCGGTCGTTCTTTACAGGAGGACAGTCTTGTTTTCTCAGTCAGAAAATCTCTTCCCCAGGTGCTCGCCATCGCCTTCCATCACACACCATCAGCGGGATGTTTGTCTTCCAGCACCCTGCTGTTGATTGTGCTGTGGCTGATTTAATAAGCAGAGAGAAATTGGCTTTGCCAGGTTTGGTGCTTCACCCCGGCGAGGTTTAGCCACACGGAGCTGTTCACCGAGCCGGCTGCGGCGCGCGGGGGGGGGGGGGGGGTGGTTACCTGGTGGCTCGGCTGCATCGAGTCGCCTCAAGATGTTTGATTGCAGCAATCTCCTGTGTGTGCAGGTAATCACGCATCACGCCGTGCACCAGCTCCCAATTTTGCATGAGTGAGTGAACAGCGTGAAGCGAGAGGACAGCACCTGAGAGGACTGGAGGAATGAACACATCAAATCTGAGCCGAAAACAACAACTTGAAACAGAGACGAGCGGCTCCGGGATTATGAGTCAGCTCAGGTCTGAACCCTCGATATTAAACACAACTCGTACGAGTTCAATGTTTAAAAAGGTTTTCTTATTCTTATTTTATTTCTACATTTAAATAAGTACAGGATCTCAGAGTGTCGTCCAGAGGTCTGTTAATAGACTATAGTCAACTCAGCAGAGTAATAAAACTAAAGAAGACATTATCCAGCTCTCCATGAAACAAGTTCACTGATATCCACGTGTAAAATGGGTGAAGTGACGCTTTTAAAAATGAATAATAATAATAATAAGCTTTGATCTCTTTCGAGGTTCAGGCGTCGTCGGCAGAGACACAAGCTCAGTTAGTGTCGTTTTAAACAAACTCCATGAAACCCTTGAACTCACAGAAATCACAGGACTGTAGCTTCATCAGTGTGTGTGTGTATGTGTGTGTGTGTGTGTGGGGGGGTGTGTTTGTATGGGTGCGTGTGTGCAGATTTGTTCCCATGAGAATCATCATAATTTCACTTTCATTACAAGGTTCTTACCTCAGGTTTATTTAGCCAAAAGGAAATTTTAATAGTTATTCAGATGCAACTAGACAACTTTTTCTTTTCTTTTTTTTTTTAGGTGAAATATTTTTTCTGAGTTTCAAGCCTTGAGGAGAACTTTGCTTTCATGGCACCACTCTCTACATTAGTGGAGTCTTGAACACCTTTCAGCAACGGCAGGTTTTTACACAAGGACGCATCAGTTTAAAAGGGTGCAAGGATGAGAAGTAGGAATCATTGTTTAAATAAGAAGAAGAAGAAGAAGAAGAAGAAGAAGAAGAAGAAGAAGAAGAAGAAGAAGAAGAAGAAGTATACGAATATTGAACAAATGGCAAAGATCAATACATAGAGATACAGAACTAAAAGGTGCACAGAGGCCTGAAGCCTGAATCCCTATAAAGCCCAACAACTTCAATCTCATTCTCTGAATAAACACAAGTATCCTTTCATAAATCAGTTCAGTCGCAGCTCATTAATAACCAGAGAAAGTCATCTCAAACATCTCTGTCTGCCTTGGGCTCTCACTGATAATATTCTCATAAAGTCAATTTTTTTCGCTGTTGACCGTGGACACCATCGCTGTAATCAGGCTCCGGCCCCCCACCCCCTCCCCCCCGCTGCTGCTGAGGCACGACAACACGCCGCAACCTTCATCTCAGCGTTCGCTCCGGTACAAACCTGAACAAACACTTAATTGGATTAGCTTGTCGGATGCTGCGTTCTTCACACTGTCCTCGCAGGGACGGGAGCCACACACACCTCTGATCTCTGAAGAGACACGACCGCAGCCTGTTAACAACCCCGAACAAATCGGAGGCCGCGAGGCCGACAGGGGCAGGCGACCTCTGCCCCCCCCCCGCCCCCCCCCTCCACGCCCAGGTCCCCTGCTCCACCAACCTTATTAGTTTCTGTCTCTTAACTAACGTGAAGATCTCACAAGGTCGTGTTATTGTTTAATATGAAAAGAGGCTTTGAAGGAACCTAATTGCCATTCATAAGAGAAAATGCTGCGTGGACAGAGGCCGGGATGTTTCTCTTTTATTTCCCATCATGCCACACACCCGCAAATCATCGGTGGACCAAGGTTTGCCCGGAGTGCGGTGTTTAGCACTCTCGTCCTGTTTGTTAATGTGAACTCAGTGGATCCGTTGAATGGGGCTGAACGGCAGCGCATCAATACACGACAAAAGAACCTCCACCCAGTCGTTGAATTAAACAGCTTTTCATGCAGCGGGAATAGAGAGTGCAGCTTTTACAGCTTTCACTGCGGTCCACACAGAAATGTATTCCAGACTCCAGTGTCTTTAGCTGAGAGCAGTGAAAGCATGTGAGGGGGATAAATGTGCAGTAATGACTGAGAGGACGGGTTTCATCCTGCTCTGCTCCCCCCCCCCCCCCCCCCCCCCCCATCATTATGCAGCACGTGTAGAGCAATGCAGCATAAATAAGATTTAATCTGCTGCCTTGAATCAAACAGCAATCAGCTCCGCATTGTTGGGTCGTTGTGTCGGGGTAAATCTGGAGAGCAAATACCGACAGAGGCACTTAATGGTTTAATAATAATCCAGAATGTGCTTTTATTTTTTTGTTTTTTTCACAGTTTTCTGAAGCTTTTTCTCTGTTTTTCATAAAATCCATGTTTTTCTTATGAGTCAACATATTTACAGTTTTATTTTCAGGTTGAATTTTTAGAAGAGGAAAGAATGAGGACATTGTTGAGACTTAATTTCTGTGAGTCGCTGTAAACTCTGGTCATCTGTATGTGTGTGTGTGTGTGTGTGTGTATGTGTGTGTGTGTTTGTTTGTGTGTTTGTGTGTGTGTGTGTGAGTTCACATGTTGAAATATGGCCTTTGTTAATCGCGAGCACTTAACAACAAACACAATTACTCGACTGGAAGCAGTGCAGTGATTATAGAGTGTCAGGTTTTTATTTTGTCTGAATATTTAAAATAAGAATCCGCCCACTACAGCAAAAAATCATGTGTGATTGTATCATCAGCGCTTAACTCGCCTGTTTTCTGATGGGTGGCAAATTTAATTAAACTGTCATTGTGCAGGAGAGTTTATCTTGATGCAATCTCCGTCCCCCAGAACACGTTTAATGTTAAATCAAAAACGTTGATGTAAAGGATTTGTAGAAGTCAGTTTCATTTATCGTTCAAACATTGAAGAGAAGACAAGACAAGACCTTTAAGAAGAAGTTTTCAAGATGCGATTCCTGAAAGTCTTGATTTTATCGTATTTCAAGAAATTACTCTAGAATTCATCAGCATAAAATGTCAAGTTATATATAAAGTTATATAAAATGTAGTGTTAAATGTGTTGATGAGGTGTTTTTGCTTATATTGTATCATTGTAGCTTATACAAAACAACATACTTTTACTTCATTGCTGTATTTAGGTACTTACTTAGGTACATTTATGTTTATGAACTTTTCACCTTTACATCACTACTAATAGTATATTTAATCCAACTAAACAAATATACAGTAATTTAACTGTTACATTTGGGAAAGAGCATAAACCTTTACTTTAATACTTAAGCAAGTACTTGTTTGTTTTTACTAAAAATAGAAAAGTGAAATTTGTACTTTAACTTTTAGTTCATTACATTTCTGTCTATTAATTTGTACATTTACAATGAGGATATATAAAAACAGAAATAATATATACATTATAAACAGGATTTTTTTAGTAAGATATTGAAAATTCACAGAAAGTAAATGAGTGATAAACAGTTCAATTAGTTCATCCTGAGTGAGATGTGTTGGTGCATTTAAATAGTTGTATGATATGTATATTGTCGACTACGAATGCAACAGTTGTTTTTGTGGGAGACGAGCGGCGCCTCACACAAAGTCAGGGAACATGTCCGGGAGCTAATGGCCACAAAGAGTGATCGTGGTCTCGTTCGGTTTTTCTCCTTTCACCGAATCCCCTTAAAAGCCCCATTGATTCTGCGTTTGGTCAATTTCATAACACAGCAGCAAAGTGCCGACGCAGCGGTAACATCCATTCCCTCTGATTCACCTTCCTGTCGCCATGGCAGCAGCAGCAATAGGAGCCTGTATGATAACTCAGGTTCTTTATCAAAAGGAGAAAAAAAAAAAAGCCGGGCTGACATTTGGACTGAGATGACTGACACGACGCTTCACCTCTTTCAGCCCACACCTCATCTCCCTCCGAGAGCATTTACATATATCAACTATTAGATAAGGTGCAGGCTGAGTTTTACTGTGATGAAGCAGCAGAATAAATTTGAATGTGAACATGTAAGATTCCACTGAAAGAAATACTGAGTCCAAGATCTGTGCAGCTTGACCACTGCTACATACAGGAACCATGTTAAACCTGAGCCTGATCCACACTCATACTAATCTAATTTTAACAGAGTAAACTCGTTTTTAAGCTTCTCAGTTTAATTTAATTCTCAACACTGAGCCCACCATGAAGATAGTATAAAATGTGGCTAAAATAAATTATGCTCTATTAAGAAAATTACAAAATACAAGTTTAACTTAGTGAACGAAGGTTAAACTGATTTTTCCTTTTTGCACAGTAGACGATATCATTATAAAGTTAAAGGCTGAGTTGATTGTTCATTTTTAGTAGTTGCACCTTTGATTTTACAGCAGCGACATCGCAGAACATCTGCTGTCTCTTTATCTCTTCATCAGTTTATCTCTTTATCTCTGTCATATTTCTAAAAAACACTGTGGACTTTCTTGGTTTAAATGCAAAGTGATCCTAGTTGGCGTCTGATGCCGGAGGAGGACCACGCTAATTTCTGTTCAATTAAATTAGTCATGTTGAACGTGATAATTACTTGTGTTAAGCGAAATGATCATCCAGCAGCAGACACTGATACAATGTGCCATGACTGCAGCTCGCGGGCTTTTTATTTTCTCAGTCGTGAGCATGGATGGACCGGCTCTAAATTAAAAGCTTTAAAGCCTCCGAGCCTAAAATGGAAAACTGCTGCGTGTGGGTGTGTGTTTGTGTATCACACTGGACGACACACACACACACACACACATACGTATGACCCATACTGACACCTGCACAGAGTAAATGCCTCATGAAATTACTGAAAAACAAATAATTGGAACAACAAACTTTATTAATTTGGCTCGTTTCAAAACACAGTGAAGTGTTTGTTATGTGATGAGAAAAGTGCTGAAGCATCTCAGTAAAAGGTTTAAAATGCGATGTCATGTGTGGGAGGTGGGGGGGGGGGTCGTGATCTGTTGATTGAGGCTCATTAATGATGAGCTCTTATCTGCTATTTGACCTGATTAAAAATCTCTCTGCTCTCTGTTTGAATGGTGCTCACCAGAACACCCAACATCTCAACAATCCCCCGCTCAGATTTAGTGTATTTTGTTCATGTGTCACCCACTGGTTTGATGAGTGGGAAAATGATGTGAATCCCATTCCCAGTCACCAGATCTCAACCGAATTGACTCCAATTCATCTCTTTTCAATAATTTTGAAAAGAAAACAGAAACAGAAACAGAAAGGCAACTTCCTCTACAAGCAGCGGGAAAGGAGCTAAAGGAATCTTAATAAATGCAAAGAAGTGGAGCCACTGAAGCTAAGTCCGATCCGTCAGCCCCTGAGCCTGCAGTGCTTTGAAACACGGCGAGCCCACCAGCTGAATGCTGCCGATGTCCCAGCTGGAGCTCCGACTCTGCCACAAACTGTTGGTTCTGCTGCAGCTTGGCCGCTGAATGTGCAGCTGCTCGTGCCAGCAGGCCACACAGAGCTTCAGCTACAGGGTGAAGGTCGAACTTCACAGCGTTTGGATCCAGAAGCCCCTCTGCCGCCCTTCCTTTTTTCATCTTTTCCCTCAAGATCATTGCAGTTATCCCTGGTAATCAGTAGCAGAGTTAGAAGTGGAACTGTGGGCAGTCTGTTATTTCCCCAGTCGATCCACAGAGATTTCCCTTTGGTTACCGTGAGACAGCCTTCAAAAGTCTGAGACCACTCTCCCATCCAGAATGTGGCTTCACAAACAAAGCCAGCTACTTGTGTTTGTCCTGGTTATGATGTTTTCAGATCTCATAACATTGTTTTGGCTGCAGGCTGAAGACCTTGCCGCTGTTGTTGAAGCCACGTTTGATGTCCCTTTCCAATTAGTGGCTTTTATTTTGTGTTTTTGCAGCTCTGAAATATCCTCTCAAGCTTGTGCACAGTGAACATGTCATAGTTGGGAAATCATCCCTCCAGTCTCTAATGTGAAAAAAAGTTCTCCACATTTTAGCTTCGGTGGCTATGAAGTAAATAATTACTGCAGATGATAATATTCGGGTCGTGGTTTATAAGAGCCCCTCGGCCTCCTGCAGGGCAAACTGACAACTGGACTAACACAGAAATTCAACCCACATAAAGTCTGAGACTAATTTGAGCCAAAGATTTTAAAACAACTAATGACTCTTTGGAATCGAGGCCCTTTTGAAAACACAGTGTAGATTTATGCATTTCAATGGATGAAGAAGACTTACTTACTAATCCTGTTTCCTATGCGACTGTTACTATGGTGTCCCCCAAGGCTTAATTGTAGGTCCCATATGCTTTCATTGCAATCTCCCATTAAATCTCATGGGTGTCAACAATTTTTTAAGATTGGGTGAACAAGCATGTTCCTCTCACACACGCTCTTGGTAATCGATGGTTGACAAACACAACTTCTATCCTACAGTTGAAAATATAGATAAATGTTGAAGAAGTCCTACGCCCCTAATTTATACCATATTAGTTCACACCTGGCATTAGCAAGCATCTGGAGTGACCACTTGTGATTGGATCTTACCCCCCCACCCGCTCTATATGCAAATGCATCATCATTTCTGTTCATGAAGACCAAATGATGTTGGTTTTACCGAGTCTGCCTCTGACATGTCCACTGTTCATGTGTGTGTGTGAGAGAGAGGAGAGCAGGGCAACGAGGGGCTGAGTGAATCACAGGGCGACGATGAAAATGAGATTTAGAAAAATTGAAAATCAATATGTGGTCATGGCCACAAATAAATCAGTTGTAGCATGTGACAGGACGTCAGCTGAGGTTCCCAGGACGCGTTTGTGTTAGGGGCTAAAAGGAAGTCCCGACATCCCAACATCCTGAATTCTCAGTGCGTCTTGGACATGTTCACAACTTCACTCAGAGCTGACCACTTGTTGTCGGCTGGATGTTAATACCAGGGCTGGACAGGGTGATGGATTTTTTACTGTAGAGGGCCACACTGTTGGTGAGCCTGCCTAACAAAGGCCAGGCATTAGTGAAAATCCCAGGATGACATGCTCAACAAAACACAGATGAATGTTTAGGGAGCTCGAGGGATACACCCCCCCCCCCCCCCAATAAGCCGCGCCTCGCTGCATAAGAAACCTCATAAACATTTTTACGATGTTGGTCCCGTAAGGCTGCTGCGTTGATCACAGCTCGGAGTATTCGATGTGTGGCTCCTGAATAAACAACTAATGTTGCATGTTGCGTAAAAGTAAGAAAAGCGGGTGAAATGCTCCAATAACGACCGAACAAATGAACATTAATCAATGTCACACAACCATTCAGCTCCTTCTTAATAATGCAGTGGCCTGCTGACATGGCTCGTGTACCTATGGCTGCAGGAGTCATACATTGTGTGACTGCTATCAAACATTGAGAGCCATTTCTTTGCGTACACTCGATCCCTCGTGCTATTCCGAGATAACCAAGTATTAGATTCATATTCCCGGTGCTTCTGTTGAAGTATATGCAAGTGTTTTGTAGATTTGTTCGCTGTGTCTGTGCATTTGTCCTGTGGAGTGAGAGTGGTTTGATTCTTTTTAATTTGTTTCAGTGAAGTACAATCAGAAAACAGCAGGGGAAGAGATGAGTGATTGTAGGCAGGCTTCAGGAACACGGCGATCTTGACAGTGATATCTACAACGAGACTCATGTGCACCAGAAACGGGAAGATTCTCAAACCTGTGATTGCACATTAGCGCGAGAGAGACTGCTGCTCTCCAGCGCTGTAATTACCAACATTAAGTGTCGTCAGTCAAGAGAATGGCAGCTCGCGCAGGCAGGGGGTGGACTTTGTCTCAATTAGCCTGTTCTGTTTCATCACCTCTCCCCCCCGAGGACGTCAGTAGCACGGAAATCAGAGTTTGTCCTGCAGCTGGTGAGCCTTTCCTCTCCTCGACACAATGGAGAATGTCACAGAATGACGCAGGAAGTGTTCGGAAGCTTTCTCCAAAGTGAAAAGGTGGACAAAGCTCGAAATCCTTGTTGATGGAGAAACTCTGGGGTACCATTTATTTCTGCTGTTGTCATTAATGCAACGTCAGGGGAAGTTCGTAGCCTACACTTATTTTTGTTTTCATATATTATCAAACAGGTGTTTTGGTTTCACAGAACATTCAAATGTTGTTTCTAACCAATAATGTAAAATAACGAAATCTTTAAAATAAAAAAAGGGAGGTAAGTCCATTATATTTAAATACAATAGATAGTATTGTACAAAATGTATAATCTTTATAAATCTACGGTTCTGCAGTGAGGATCAAGACTTTGGGTCCAGAATCCGTCTGGAGTCTGCGTCTGCTTTGACCAATCAGGTTTCAGGAGGCTTTGGTAGCCCAAAGATAAACAGTTGGTGTGGGAAGCAAAATAGGCAGAGATCGGCCAAAATGTTGCCTGCTACAGAAAGTATCTCTGTACCAAAGTCTATCCCGGAAACCTAAAAAAACATTGTCCGTTGCCCCCAGAAGCTAATTTGTGTCTTAGATTTCAAAATATAAAGTGTTAGAGTGAATATTGAGTGAAGAGTTCCCCTCATCCGACCTCTGCAGAGCAGTGCAGCCTTGTACCAGCAGGTCCTGCTCTCTGTGTCTGTTTCATCATGTTTCAATCCACCACCAGCTATTTACTGTTGCAACCACTCAGAGAGGGCAAGAGGCAGAGCTGGCGTCATGACAGGGCACCACGGTGTCAAAATGGCAGGCGGCACTACAGGCAAGGTCTGTCGCTGCTACATGAGGACAGTGGTGACAGTCCGAATGTCCAAACGGCCCCTTCGTGAACAAACAGGCAAAGGGCAGCACGCAAATGGCATCAGGGTAAAGTTTGGACTTAAAAATAAATCAGGGATGTCACCTTGAAAATGTTGCATGTAGCCAGGGCGGCGGCAAATATCAAAAAGAAAATGGCAGCCACGGCAAACTGCGAAAAAAAACACCAGAGTCATGGTCTGATGTTTGTCTTTGAGTGAACCTTGTTTGTATTTTCATTGTAACGTATAAGACAACCCAAGCTTGTCCTGATCAGAGGTTCATATAATGTCTTACGTGAGAAGACAAGGCAACGTTTGGACTTTCAGAGGTGGAGGACGATGTACTAAAAGCAAAAGAACAACGTGAAGTTTATCATCTCATCCTCCCGACTGATGCTCCTTCGCAGGAGAAGCTGATTTATGCCGCAATAAACTCAAACACACACACTGACACTTAAATGATTTAAGACAGTTGTTTTTCAGTGAGCCTCCAAACTGTAAAGTGGTGGTGAGCCCGTTCGCTCGCTGGTTTTAAAAAAATCATTGCTGCAGGTGTATTCTGAGTTCTCCACCCACGCTGTTTTTCTGGGGACGGTGCGAGCGCCGACACCATCTGGCTCTAAGTGAAGAAGTCGGAGAAATATGGCTCCTGCCAGGGGCGTCCCGGGGCAAGTGCTTTTAAGCTGAAGATATGTTTACAGTGTCTAATGGATCGACACGGACCATGAATCTGAGCGTCCACCTGAGGCCACGGACCAGGGTCAGACGAGTCGAAGAGATGTTGAGGTTTAATCACCAGGCGGTGAAGTTTGAAGGGTGACTGGGAAAATTCACGCCCTGAGCAAACAGTTGTTTGTGGAAAGAGATGAGGTGGGGGAGCCATGTTTTTTGTGATTTTCCTTATTTTTACTGCACCTTCCTCCCTAATCCGACTGCCAAAGTCATTTTTCTTCTTAAATTGATGGCTCAATTTAACGTCAGACCTCCTTATCTGCAGGCGTGACAATGTTCTGCATGCTATAGGTATCACCCATTCCCTCTGAGTCACAATCCCCATAAAAACCCGTCGCCTCCCCTCATTCTGCCCCCTGCGCAGGTGACAAGCTAAAATGAGAGATAGCTCCATTTGCCTCCTATAGCTAATTGGATTAGCGCTCAAGGCACTACAATAATGGCTGACTTTAGAGAGGCAGGCGGAGAGAATGGGGGAGTGGGGGGGTGGAGTGGTGCAGCCAATTTTCCAGTGAAATGAGCTTTGCTGGAGGTGAAGAGAAGAACTCCCGGTGAGGAATAGAGAGACGCTCTGTGTTGGGAGATTTCACGCTTCCAGACGCAGTAATGTGTCACACAAATTAACATTCAGCGCATTAGAAGAGAAGCACATAGTTGTAAATGACGTGTTCGTGCTATTCATTAATTACATGTCATAATAAGAGAGGATTGTGTCCTCGGTATCACGGCCAGGGAGGATACTTGTCTCTGAATAGCTGGAGGGTATGTGTCAGTGGAAGTCAGTGAAGGTATGATCCAGAGGTTTATTTAAAGGTATGGTAATGGTTTGTTTCTTTTAAAGCATTTTAAAGCATTTAATACCTAAACTTTGCTTTTTCTTGAAGAGCACGAGTCCTACACGTTACACTGCAGTTATTCTAAGTACTTTTCAAAGTAGGTTGTCGTAAGAATCTCAGAGATCCGCGGTTCTCCTGTGGTTTCCCTCTCTCAGTGTTCTCTCCTCCTATGATCACACACTGACTCCATGGGGTTGAGACCGGGGGCTCTGCGGGGCCTCACCATCTGCTGCAGGCCTCCTGAAGTCAGGTCTTCATGACTTTGGCTGCACGTCTGGGGTCTTTGCCAGGCTGCAGAATTATACTGGGACCAATCAGACGCCTCCCTGATGGGATTGTGCGATGGGTAAGAGGATAAACATCACATTACAAACAACCTTTTGCACAGTATTGTATTTAAGAATCCACATCAGCATTAAAGCGGTGTTTCATTTAATTATCTAAAGTAATTTCTGTTAAGTTTATTTAATCAGATGGCCTCAACTACTCTGATAAATCAGATAAGGATGTTTGGTTGAGTGCCAAAGGTTCATATAATCCTGCATGCACCGATAACCAAACACATGCTCCCATTTAGAAAGTGCAAAAACTCTGTGGCAAGATTATTGTTTCTTATATGTCTCCATTGCTTTTACCAGCATTGCAGATGTCACAGTTACCTGGTGTATTTGCCAGAAATCAGTTTGCGGCGCAGAACTAACACACATGACACGGCACGGGGCTGGGACGCGGCGGAGGAGACGTGGGCTCCGGTGCACCGGTGATTTATCTCACGGGAGAGGCAATTTAACACCTCTGCTCTGATTTGTGGATGTTCTTCATGCCCTGTCCACCGGGATCAATATGGGTCGGCGCGCACGGCCTTGAATTACTGTTGGATGCTCTTTACCAAGCAGAGCTCAATAGGAGTAGGTGTGTTAGTGCGGCTCGTGTGTGTGTGGGTGCGTGGAGTGCATCTCTGTGAAGGGCCTGCCAATAAACACCAAGGCCATGAGGTGTTTTCAGTTGCGGGGGGATGTGGGGGGGGGGGGGGTTCTTCCTCTTTCACTCACGCTCAGCGGAGAAACGGCCAAACTTTCCCCCCGAAGTTACCTCCTGAAACCGCAGGCCTCTCTGCAAACAATATAATTCTCAGCAAATAGCGGTGCGGCGGAGATAAGACATGAAATGGTGTGTTCCACAAAGGGATGATCAAAGGGCAGAAAAAGCAATAAAAGAAGAGTGTCTATCCGTCAGCGCGCCGCCGAGCACCGAGAATGATCCTCGTCTCAGGTGGACGGGATGCATGACAGGGACTCCTCTCTCTAAATCACATGGCTGCTCTCTTATTTCCTGGATGACTGGACAGTTTCTCCACTCGGCCGTGTTCAAAACAAGAAACTTCTGAAGAGGGGAAACTTCGCCAGTCAATCAATGGAGGGTTACAGTTATGTATTATTGATCGTTTTTTTGTTCCTGCATCAGTGCATCTTATGAGGCTTTAAGAATTAATGGAATTCCACACACACACACTTAGATATAATAGTATTTTCCACACTATCTCTCCTTCTCTGCTCTGAATACATCATTTTATAGCTGTAGCAGCTGAATTCCTCAATGGGTTTTTTCACTAACCTTCTTCTGACCGCACATGTATTATATTTTTATAGCAGGGCTTCATATTCATACACTTACACGCTCTCATAGCAGCTAGCTCATCTTCAGCTATGTTCCTGTTCGGTAATGTCGCCAACACTGTTAAACACAACAGTGTCTTTGACTCAGAAGTAAACAAAAGTAGGTTCTCCAGCTGGATTTATCGTTGGCTACAGATCGCATTAGCTAGCTCACTAATCGCGCTAACATTAGCTCTATGCGCTGTCATATTTTAAATCAAAAATCTTGTACCTGGGCATTTAACAACTGGATAAAAACTTAAGAGGTAATTTCAAGCCACTGAAGCATTAGCTAGCTCAGTAGCTAACAAAGCTTGCATTTAATTTCATGTTAACTTCAACTTAACCAATCAATCACAAAAGAGGGATGTGAGACAGTTGATAGATTGTGTAGAATATGTAGAAATAAATAATCGCTACACACAAACTGATTGGTTAACGATACGCTTTTAAGGTAAGAAATAAAGTTCGATGCTAACCTAGTTAGCTGGAAATGCAAATATTTGACACAACGCTGAACTTCAGTATCTTCTCAAACCAGCAGCTGATGTCAGATAAACAACGTCCATGTGCCCTGACAGTTGAAAGGAAAAGGACACACAAGACCAACCGTGTGTTGTGGCCAATGTGCTGCTGCTGGATAACCTATCACCAGCAGACTCCTGCTGCTCTCCCAGACGCCACCAGGCTGACGGAGGTTACCTTCCTCCCAGCTGTCACCGGCTGATGTGCTCGGCTGCCCGAGGACCTGAGTGAAACCATCCCTAATGAGAGATAAGGAAGGAGCCGCCCCGGCATCAGAGTGTGTTCCATCGGGTGTCGAACACCAGGAGCATCGAAGGCTACGCACCGAGGGCAAAGAGAGTAAAAGGTAAACTGAAGTTGCACCAAAATTGAATCCACTTAATCATTGTACGTAAAAAACGTTTTGTTTGCAGAGTTTCCCACCGAAACACAACGTGTGCATCGGACCCAGGCAAACAAATTGAATGCTTTTCCACCTCATAAAACATTTGCTATGTTTTTGTTTTGGGTTTGTCTGACGTTACAGCTTACTTCCTCCTCCTCCTGTTTTACTGCAGTTTTACTTGTTACAGTACATTGCATCCCCGTGTGCGTTCTGTAGGAATGTGCATCAAGGACGTACACACTCCTCCTACTTTGCTTTAAATTGCTGCAAGTGATAAAAAACTCCACAGGCTAAATTATTCTTCTGAATATGGAGCATTATATTTAATACACCAGTGAAGTTTTATTATTATCTGTAACATCCCATTCCATGAACTCACAATGCACCACAGTTTAATATCAGGGAGGTTCAGACTGCTGTGAATATATTTAACAAAGATTTACAAAGTTTCGTAACAAACAAAACTCATAAATCACAAAAAATTAAATCTATAACAGAGAAGAAATCTGAATAGTGATAATCAAAGCATCCACTTTTTTTCAAAATGACACAATTAAAATATATTTCATTTTTGTATTAGAACAACAAAATTTTTCTCTGCACCTATAATTAAAACGATGATATTCAGTGGTGAAGATATAGACAAACATCACATTTTAACCTTCATCCAAGCACGGAACATTTGCCAGCGTTCTTTCTACAGGCCCACGGCTTCTGTCTCGGTGCCACCACGGTCTTATCTGCCAGATTTTGCCAGATCTTCATGCAGGTCTGGGGAGCGAACAGGCAAAGCCACCTGCTCTAACTGCTGAGCCCCGACTGCGGCAGAGTTTCACTGCTCAAGGGCACAATGTGTACTCTGGAAAAAGTCTCTACCCCCTGAATGTGAAGTTCCCTCCTTTGTTTGACTATGTTCATTTCACCTGCAGCTTCTGAGGCAATTTACTGCGCCATTGTTATAGGTCACATTTAATCGAAAGTGTCTTATGTATCGTGAATATTGAAAACTGTGTTCAAACCGTTTATGGCTCTCGTAAACATTATTGACCACATGTCTCCTGTTTAATATAACATTCAGAAACAATAGGAGGGTTGTCCTTGAAGTTGGAACATACTTTCACACTTGTTGAAGGCCAATTGAAAAGTGGAGTTTGTGAAGTATTGTAAAGAGTCAGTGTGACCTCACAAAACCTTTATTTGGCTCATGTCTCAACTTAATCTTAAACTCTCAAAATCTCATCCTAAAATGCTTTGAAAGAATCCATTTGAATTTACAGCAAATGTTCAGTTAAACTCACATATTCAATTTGTCAGTGGTCAAAGGTCAAGGTCACGTTAAGCTGTTGACCAAATGTTTCCATGTGATTTCAGGGTTTACACATTAGTTCCATGAACAATTATTGATTTCTAAACAGAAACAGACAGAAACTCAAAAATAAGCTAATAGAAAAAAGAACATTTTCATATCTCATTTAGTTATCAATTGCAAGCTATTGTAATCCTTGGAATTGTATCCAAGTGAAAAGCTTGGTGGATTAATCTAAAATAATTCTTCTGAGATTCATATCTGTTTCCGCAGCGGTTCACCGAGCCCAGTGCCTCATGCTGGAACACTTCGTAGAGACATTAGTTTGCGAGAGGAGCACAGTGCATTTGGCGTAATTAGGGTTTTGTTTGGCGAGGTCTCCAAAGCTTGTTGCCTCTGCAGATAATCCTAACAGGCTACACAGTGTGTTTGTCTGAGCTATGGGAGAACTGTGAACTCAGGCCTGAGCTTGTAAGCTGCCGCGGAAGAAAATGAATGAACACCCACATCCACAACAAAGCAGACTTTAAGAGAGAGAGAGAGAGAGAGAGAGAGAGAGAGAGAGAGAGGGGGGGGGGGGAGAGAGGCGAGGGGAGAAAACCCAGACAGAGAGGTGGCTGCTCAAGTGATGACACAAAGCGAAGCTCCTTGTTTCTGCAGAGGAATTACTTTGTGCTGAAGGTTTGTGTCAGCGCTGCATTTGTCCAGAGTCGCATGGTGATGCAGTGTTTACCTCCGTTGCCTGATGGAAAGAAAGTCGAACCTGATGGCCGTCCAGTTCTGTGTTGTGTCTTCTCCCTGCGTCTGAATCAGGTTTCTTTAGATACTCCAGCATCCTCCTGCAGGTCAGGATCAATTGAGACTCGACAAAAACTACATATTGCCATCTAGGAAGAAGTCGCTGCTCCTGGTAATATAGCCCATAACACCCATGAAATTAAAACTAGTTATTTTTATACCTAGTTTTCATTTATTAAAACATTTGATATTGGGCTGCGAGTCCAAGCTCACAGGATATTGACTGTAGCTTTATACTAAACAGGAAAATATGGTGTTCGCATTCTACTAAACGTATTTTCCAACTTGTCAAATGTCAATTTTTTTGTCAAGACCTCAAAATTTATGTTGGATTTAGGAAGCGAATGATGTGAAATATCAATAATACATCTCACCTCGGAAGATTTGTTAATATTCATCGAGCCCGTAACAGCTCGGAGGCAGCCGTACCCCGAGAAGGTGACTGGAATTCATATGAACCCATTGATTTTCTATTTGAATTGTTGATGAATCTGCGTGTGGGGGCTCATTAAAAACAACAGTGTGATGCAGATGCAGAGCTTAGCAGCGTCCAACCCGCACCCCCGACCTCCAAGGACCAGTGCGTTTAATAGGGAACTGCCTCTCATTACCTATCCCTTTATCTGCTGTCTCATTATACCCCTCTGTTTTGGGAATTTTTCTATTACTGTCCTTGCAATGCAAATCTGCTGCTTAAATCAGCAGATCTGTGTGTATACAAAGTGTGTGTGTGTGTGTGGGGGGGGGGGGGACTAATCCTATTAGCGAGAGTGTAAAAACAGGGGAAGAATCTAAAAAAGAATATTTCCATCATCGTAAACGCTGCTTTCTACAATTATGATTTCCTGTATGTGAAGGAGAGCGAGAGAGAGAGAGAGAGAGAGAGAGAGACTTCCTATAATAATGTTTGCAGTGCAGCATCAGGTCTGCACTAAACTAATGTGCATGCGCGGATATGCCTTCCTGGATGGTGGATGATAGCTCATGTGTCAGGGCTGCAGGCCTATCGCTCGCTGCGCTCTCCCCCCGCAGTGTGAGCCAATATGTTCAGTAGACATAGATGTGGGCATTGCCTAATGGAATCCAGTCAGTACGGCTGATACCATCACCGAGCCACACTGCCAAGCCTCGATAACACCGGCCCCTCTCCCTCTCCGGAGCCGTGGCAAGTGTCTCGGAGAGCCCTGCAGGATGTTACATATTAATACTTCTCGACATTTGCCGCGTGATAAGCTGCCCGGGTGTAAATATTTCTTTTTATGAAACCACTTCAGCACAGCTTCCTCGCGGAGAAGACAATCTCCGGCTCTTCCCCCCCCCTCACAGACTCATATCTGAGAACAAACGCTCTGTCCTCTGTAACCTGTGCTTCTTAAAGATGTATCACCACCGCGACAGAAGATAATGCAAAATGGAAGGTCTGTCAGAGAACAGCAGGATTCATAGGGTCACTGTGTTGTGTTGTGTGACAGGAGAGGAATGGTTTGATATCTTGGGAAATATTCGTATTCGCAGAGCTAGTAAGATTGATACCACCCTGAAGATGAACGACGTGATGGCTCCTCAATAGTGAAGCCGAAGCTTCCCCCTGGTGGCTGGCTGCAGTAGAGCTCCTAACCACAGCCTCCTCCGTGTTAGTAGACATAAAAACCTCAAAGTAAACGTCAAATACATATTTCTGGAAGATGGATTCTGTCATTTTTTGCGTAGTTCTTATCCTTGTATTTCCGTGATGATGTAAATACTAGGCAACACATGATTGACAGCTGAGTCTGACTCGTTATATCGACCCTGGCGAGATGGTGGCGCCCATAACCACAATAGTGTGGTGTAATTTTTGTGCAACGAGAGGAAGTGGATTCCTGTTCTTCTCTATTCCCATGTATGATTTCCAGACACAGTAATGGTGCCATGAAGTAACTGTGGATACAAACCTCAAACAAAGGGAAACCCCCTCACAGAAGAACTTTATCTTCTGCCACCATTTCCCAGCTCCTCAGCGCCATGTGCATCTTTAATTATCTGACACACAAGCCAGATTTAAGTGCAGGTAGCCCCCCCCCCCCCTTGCAGGCTAAACTGAGCTGCTGACTCAGGCTAATTATTCGCTGAGAGAGACATTCGACTTCTATCAGTCTCCTCATCCAACTCCTCGCAAGAGAGTCAGAGTGTAATTCCCAAAATGTCAAACTATCCCTTTAATGGGGAGAGAAGATGCTTATACAGCGAGTATGAGCCACATCGCCATCAGGCATGAGCGTGTGTGTGTGTGTGGGTGTGTACACCTGTGTGTGTGTGTACACCTGTGTGTGTGTTTGTGTGTGTGTGCGGGTGCCACTGAGCCTTGAAATCCAAATGTGAAAAGCGGCAGCATATTCAATCCACCGGACTCCCCCTCGCACTCCCCCCTGTGCCCGAGTGAAAAATTCATGTTCTATTACCCCATCAAATATGAATTGCAGTTTATAAGATCACATTTGAAATTTCAGGTCACAGCTCATGCATTTCCCAAATGCTGTCGGTAACATCGCCGGGGTCTATTCCTGGAGTCGGACGCGCCGGGCTGCAGAGAGGAGCTCCTTCACGTGGAGGCAGAGTCGACTGGCAAAGTTAGCACGGTTTTTAAATGGTGAAATAATGACACGGAGCTGCTGTATATGGAGATGTTCTCAAACGTGTGCATGAGCCGCCGCGGCCATGCATGAGTCATGAGATTGCCTGATCACTTGTCATGAGCCGGCATAAGCGAATGAGGCATGTGTCATATCTGGTTTAGGCAGCCTGATGCGGTGTGTTCTGGTGGAAGGTTCCCAGCTACTCCTCAGATCTTCGCCGTTCCTGTAGCGGTTCCTCCCCTCCGGCTGTTAGCTCGACGGGGGGGAAGTTCCCTGGCTGGCATCCGTGCGCGCTCTGCACGGCGGCAAAGCGAGGTCATCTGAAGAGACGGCGCCCCTCACCTCCCGACCGGTATCATCGCTACTGCCACGGCTACGCCAGCTGGTATACGCTCTCCCAGCCCTCAGCCGTCCCAGCATGCAGTTCACCCCTCAGTCGGCTGCAGCCAGGCATCCACGCCGACCTACATATGCTCATGCTGAGGAATTCAGGTGCCAAGAGATGAGCGCAGCACGTGCTCCCGTCTCTCACACGTTCAAGTCCTTTGGGTTTTGCATATGCAGCAGCTCAGTGTGGGGAAAAAAGAAAGAGGAACATGAGAAGCTGCAGCAGCCGCCCTGAGCAGGAACCTTCTGTGCAAGTAGCCCACAGAGATTCCATATCTCTGACGTATGTGCATCCACAGGATATTTCAAGATTTTTTGTTGAATCCATTCTTGTATTTTCTCAGGTCGTCCAGTGTATCAGCAATCATATGATCAAGATCAAAATGAATCTGTTTGAAGCAGGATCTGCATCTTCTTAACATTCAATATTAACCCTAACATTATTATTTCAAAGGATGTATCTTACTATAGAAGTGAAGCCTCCTCCATGTTAGCAAATGTGACATGGCCCAAACTAAAAAGTCAAAGTGCAGGTTTAATTTAGTTCAAGGATGGTGTCTGTCATTTAAGGTACTTCCTGTGTGCAAGATATATTTACAAACAGTTGACACGTCATCCCTTTATTTACTGTCTCTGAGAAACAAAAAGAAAGGCTACATGATGTTATGGCTACATGATGTTATGATGTTATTTTGTATTTCCAATTTATTGTTAAATAAGTAAAACATAATTTATTCTTGTGGAGTATCAAGATACATGAAGATGCAAACACAACAAACCATGAACTGACTCAGGTGCAGATCCTTCTCAGAAAATGACCTGATCTTCATTTCTGTTCCCAGCTGATGACAGCGAGGACGACACATGATGAATCGACGGTGACATCGAAGCCAAATGGCTTCACATCGGGAGCATAAATAACAAACTGAATCTAATATTACATTGGTTGTAAATGGGATAACAGCGGCGGTGACAGTGCAATCAATCCACATTTCTGCTCTGATCAATTGTGAAACGACTCAGACAAAAGAGCACAAGTGGAGAAAGAAGTTGATTCCTCGTCTGCTGCGAAAACCCATCATCCTTCCACTCCCCCCCTCTCTCTCTCTCTCTCCAACGTCTACTTCCTCTTCCCCCTTCCTCTTCCTCCAGATCACTTAGGGTCCATTTTTCCAACTTCAGTATATTACAGATGTGTTGCGACAACACGTGCCGGCTCCACGTTCCTCAGTTATTTGCTGTGGTATCGCCGCAGCCGAGAGTCAGCCCCCGCAATTTTCCTCCGTCGTGACAGATTTCATCCTCTGAGTATCCATCTTTCTTACCAGCTTGGGCCACATTGCTTCTGAAATGGGAAGAAAAGGTCACAGCGTTAATGCACAAAGTGACAGCAGATACATCAACTAAATCTATGGTGACTTTTGGCAATACATCCCACACATGGACGCTCCATTCTCATCAGGAGAAAACAGGAGTGATGGGAGAGATTTCAGAATCTGGAAAAGAACAAAACTTTCTTGGCCTGAATTAACGGCTTTCGTTAAATCCAATCTCTGCTCCTCACATTTACATTTTTAGTAAAAGTTTGACTTTGACAAAGTTAAAAACCTGATATTTATGAGAGGGGATGTTTAATGTTTATGAATTAGATGGATTGTGAAGAGAGAATATAATACGACCTGTAAAAGCCTTCGAATCAGTCTTCATTTTGCAGATGTAATAAACAGTGTTTGACAAATGCCGCGCGCACAGGGTCTGTTGCTGTGGTCCCACTTTTTACGTGACACCCACCTTCTCCTATTGGTTCATTTGACTTAACCTCAGTCAATCTTAAACAATGTTAGTGCCATGGTTTCACACCAAACTATGAGATCAGCCAATCTGAGCCCAAAGTTTATTTTATTATCATATTTTCGAATGTTGAACAATCAACACGAAACCAGAGAACCTGGAGAAAACATTTTACATTACATTACATCTAAGGCACTTTGCTTAGAAGGTCAACACCTTAAGAATCATAGAGAAACACACAACGAGCACTGTGGCGACTCGGGACAGAAAAAAAGTCAATGTGGGCCATCTGCCTTGACGGGTTATCATGATCAAAATCTTCATCGTTCAGCACATTTTCGACCCATATGACGCTCGATGATGGTTTTGGTGATCTGAGATCTACCAACACCTTTGCTTTTCAAAGATCCTCGAAACCAGCTTCCTAACAATTATCCTCTTCGCTGTCTTCTTCCTTCCTTCTGAATTCAGGCTGCTTATTTTTCTCCAAAGAGGATGAGATGACTTTTATCTCTACCTGACAGCTTTCTCTTTAAACTTTAGAGTTTAAATGGTCTGTTGTTAAAACCGTTTTGTTCAGGAGATTGTTTGTGTCAAGTTATTAATGATCATGTGGGTGTTTATTTTGTCTTTTATATTTTTTTTGCTGACTTTTCTTTTTTGGAAGTATAAACTAGAACATAAATAAATGACCTTGTTGCGAATGTCAGCAAACTATAAAAGGAAACATTTTCATAAATTGTCTATGAAAGACAATTTATGGATATTTATATGTATATTCCTAAATCTTTTGTTATTGACAACAGAACGTTTATGTTAAAAGAGTAAGGGCTTAAGAGGCATAAATAAAAACATCAAGACATTAGCGTATATTGAATATCTTTTTTTAGTTTACTGTTTTCTGTTTTGAAATGTTTAATTCTCAAAGAAACATAATCATGTTCTCTCTTTAACTCTTTCTCTCGCAGACATTACATTTGAGACTTTTCCCTCATAACTTAACAAATTTTTCAGATTGTATGTTTTCTTTCGTTTGATTGGCGACTCACCGATACTTAGAGGTAGAATTTCTACATTGAAATAAATATTTGTTTATATGGTGAAAAGAAAAATTAACGTGATGAAATGCTTCAGTTAAAGTAATTGATAAAAAACATTTTTCATAATATCAAGCCCCTTCCTCCTGATCTACGAGTGCTTTCATCACAACAACAAATCTTCACGGTAAATATTGAGGAATAACAGTTTCTGACTGCGGCTAAGAGGAAACACACTCTGACTTGATTTCACACACTCAGGATTCTCTTTTTGCATTTGTCTCTTTCCTTAACGGGGTCGTGACTGACACATGAATATTTATCTCGGGAGAAAAAATTAGGGACTGGATGAAAGATGCATTTTTGCCGTCGCTGTGTTCCTAAAAGTGCACGTTATTTTGAAGAAATATTCAAATACCCAGACTGACAATTCTGCGGCTTTGCAAAATGTGATTGATGGCAGTTCTCTGTGTTTATAGTGATAGTGAATGAGCCAGAGAAGCAAACCTGACTGGTGTAGCGGCACTGATTTGAAAATACTGCAGCAGAAAAGTCTGCATATATAAAAAGTTATAATAATAATTAACAAAATAACCCATCAGCCAATTCTGCATTTTCCCACTACACTATAGAGTTTAGGTTTATCAGCTTTTGCTTTTATTCCCCTTATTTCCACCCCCCCCAACAGGAAGCTGTGCACAGTGAAAGATCTCTGATTAACCAAATAGCTGCCAAGCATCAAGCAGCACAGACCCAGTTAGTCACCAGCTGGTGAACATGTCCAGGCATTTAACAGACACATATTTCTCTCAGGAGCTGGAGAGCAAAACAAACTCTTGAATATTGGAGTAGAATGTTGAATATTTGGTTTGACAACTCCAATATCAGGTGGATGTAGGAAGCAGCAGCTGTTTACCGACCCAAAGTGGACAAATAAGTAAATTAAAGCATTTCAAATCTTCATTTTAGTGTCGATGCTTCATAAACAATGAAATAAAGCAAAAACTTTAACAGGAAAACCCTGAACTCAATGTCCGCTTTTGCTTTATTGAGGATTTCAGGGCCGTCACTTGATCGTAAACATGCTTCGTCACTCAGCCACATATTAATAATAAATAACATCTCAATGTTCTGCAGTAAATGTCCTTAAATGTTCTTTCCTACCTCGTCACACAAACATGTCCAAGGTGACACGTAACAGATAGATATAAAAAGCAAAAAGGGACACAGTGGTAATCATGTGGGATTTGTCCTGGAACAGACCAAGGCCGTATCTCATTATGGTTTTATAGACTCCAGCCTGGCTTCATCCTGCCCATCTGCTTATTTGAAGACAACTACACTGAGCGGTCCAAGGGCAGATGATGAGCTAATTGTGTGGTTTGTCGTGTGTAATGTTAACGCTCATTAGTGTGGTTTTCCCCGTCACACGTTCCCGTACACTTCCTGTAGATTCCAGGCTGCTGGGGCCATTAGTGAGGACGGTGGTTGTTTTTCTTCACACTCTCTGTCTCCCTCCATCACTCTTTGTCCTTGTGGGGGATTAGAATGCGCCCTGGTTGTCTGTCTGCTCGCTCATTAATCACACTGCGAGAGACCGGGCTGAACACTAAGCATACAGTTTGTCCTCGTCCCAGCGCTCCACACACAAAGTGCTATTACAGCACAAAACCACACAGGGTCACGGAGGACTCGCCGGCAGGGCTACAGGTCGCCTCGTGCTCGTTACAGTGAACACACCAAAGCTCCAGGTGTTCCAGATCCTGGAGACCGGCAGCAAATAGCTCTGTCAAAGAATCCTGTAGATTTTCAATGTTTTTAAAGTTTCTATAAGTATATAAACAGCTATGATATATATAGAAAACACTAGAAATCCTTCCTTCTGAATTCAGGCTGCTTATTTTTCTCCAAAGAGGATGAGATGACTTTGATCTCTACCTGACAGCTTTCTCTTTAAACTTTAGAGTTTAAATGGTCTGTTGTTAAAACCGTTTTGTTCAGGAGATTGTTTGTGTCAAGTTATTAATGATCATGTGGGTGTTTATTTTGTCTTTTAGATTTTTTTTTTGCTATACTAAACTATACAAGGAAACATTGTCAGGTGGGAAGAGATATGTATGGGGTTATACGAAAGACAATTTATGGATATTTATATGTATATTCCTAAATCTTTTGTTATAGACAACAGAACGTTTATGTTAAAGGAGTAAGGGCTTAAGAGGCTATGATAAACAGCTATGATATATATAGAAAACACTAGAAATTATGATATTTGTCTTTAGATAGAATATTTTTTCATGAAGCCATTGAGCTGGACAGTTAATCTCTTGGTTGTGTGTCGTAAATAATACGAATCAACAGTATTTGAGCAAATTTGTAGGACACATCATAAAATAATCAGTAAACAACAATATCAAGACATCATTGTTAACCTCAGAGTTTTACCCATGAGTGGAAGACACTATGACTTTCGGATGGCTACAATATCTCGCACTTGTTTAATTATGCCAATTAAAGCATAATGTTGTAGCATCGTAGAGGCAGCTTTTGTAATAAAGGCAGACATTGATTTCCCCTCTGGCCTCAGCTCCACCAATAACTTTTGACAGTTTCAAAGACAAAGGAGAACGTTGGTGATTCCGAGGAGTATATTCAGTTAACAGCCAAACACAGAAACTCTGACACTGTGCCCGACGTACTTAAGTCAAATGAAAACTCCCAAAGCAGCCGGAAGAAACATCCCAGACGTTCTGCAACTTCCAGGATATGATTAAAAAAACCACAAGGACGCTGTGATAAGCAGAATCCTCTTCTGCTATCATCTTCCTCTCTCTAATTATTCTGCTTTACATGAGCGTCCACCTTCAGAGAGCAACCCGAGGGCAGTCGTTTACCTGCTTACCCAAACTCACGAGTCGTTACTGCTGCGTGATTCACAGGAAAACACAATGAGGTCGGAGCGGTCGTTTCTCTAATGGCGTACTAACAAACCCTCTCTTTCACATTGTCCTGGATTTAGCCGCTGGGTGAGAGAGAGAGAGAGAGAGAGAGAGAGAGAGAGAGAGAGAGAGAGAGAGAGAGAGAGAGAGCGAGAGTGTGTTTTGCATCTTAAGCAACAAATGTGCACATTTTTTTTTCCTCTTAAATTAGTTTCCTCTTAAACTAATTTAATAACTAGAATGATAAACGAGTGGATACCTTCACCAACACCATCAATACAATCAAGCGACACCAAATTACACAAAGTTTTTAAATGTTGCTGACGTTAAATATTCCCTGAGAAAACATAAAAAGAACTCCTTGCATCCGCCCATGTCCCATTCAAGTATTATGGAAAAACAGTAGGACACATATCTACTGGAAATTATAAAAAGAAATACAAAGTTGGGTTGCATTATCGGTAGTGTCAATTAAGAAAATCTATTTAACAATTAAACCTTATTATCATGCAGGGTTATTATTATTTCTGCATAAATCATTCTTCAGGCAGTAAAGAGTAATTAAATATACATGTACTGCATTAAAGGAATTGATCTCGAAGATAACTTGTGTGAGAAGTAAGAACATTTCCAAAACTACACAAAATCAGACCTCAAACAAAATGAGTTTTTTATCTTTTCTGCATCATAGATTGTTAAACCTCTCTGGACTCAATCAGCACTAAACTGATTTATTCTGCTGTTCAGTTGATTTCACACTTTCCTCATCGACTCCTCAAATATGTTTATTTATCCCACCTGATATTAAATGTTGTTTTATTCCCACGTTTCCTTTTCCTCATGTTCTACCCGTTGATTGAATTTACACTACATCTTTTATCACTCTGACACATACGATTAAAACATATGTGTGTGTTTTATTTATTTCCTTCCAACAGCATGATGGAATATTCCCTGAACAGTTTGCTGGTGTCTTTCACGTTTTCCTTTTCTCGTCGTAAACAGCATCACACAAACAGTTGTTATTTCTTTACAGGTTCAAGAGTCTGTGGGGGGAGTTTCCCCTGCAGGTGAATCCCAGCCCCCGGGTGCGAGCTGGATGTTTTCTCCTCTGACAGGTTGTTTGCTGGGGAAGATGTCGGCGGCTCGTCCGTGGCATATTCACTTTGAAACAACGCTTACGATTCAAACGTGGGAACAGAATGTTTCAAGTGAAGCCGCTGGAAAAAAACAAGCCGCGGAATAAGATGTGCTGAACGTGTGCTGGAGGAATCTCTGCCACATCCTCCAAGAGCCGTGTCGAGGCAAAGAGAAGTGCCGAGCTCTGACCGTGCAGAATTTGGCTACGGCTTAATCTACACAACAAGCGATGAATCATAAACAAGATGTCTAATTGATTTATCGACCTTTACGCACATCGAAGTGGTTTCCAGTTCTGCCTCCACCTACCCCCCCCCCCCCACTTCCCCCCGAGCCCCCCTTTATGCCGTTTCAATTTGAGCCACAATAATTTCTCTCCGCATTGCAACTCTCACATTTCACACTTGATTGCCTGTTTCTCTCCACATTTATGGAGAAGCAGTTATGTTTTTTTTGTTTTTTTTCCCCCGTGCAATTTACGCTAATGGCCGTGGAGATTGTTTTTGCTACGCCTTGGACGGCCGTAATGTGTAGGAAGTTGCTTTATAAAAACATTTGCGTCCCCGTGTCACAGATCATGTAGTTCTGCCTCTCCTTCTGAGACGAGAGGCACAAAGCAAAGGATTCATTGACAACATTCCACTGTCCACTGTAGGAACATTATTTACCATAATCCTTAATAATGATGATTGAAAACAAGGACTTCATTAAAAACTGTTACTGCTGCTTCTCTCTGTCCTCAGCAGCCTCGTATTGATCTGGAGCCTCCTACAGTAAATACAGTAACAGATACAAGTAACACAACAAATCACCTGAAGACACAACAGCTCCTCAACTATGAAAGACTCATTCTGTTCACTGGGATGTCATGATGTCAGAATATCTACGTTTGACAAAGGAAAACAAAACCTTTCACTTAAACATGAAACAATGTAGAGGTGATAAAATTCTTTAAATCATGTTTTTTGATTGAGGTCACAAGAGAAACCAGAGTCTGTGAAGTAGTGATCACGATGTAGGGCAGTGGTATCAAAGTCCCGCCCATACACATGCTCGACCAATCCCCAGTCAGCCTCAGCTGTCAATCAGAATGTTTCGTTGTGTTTGACTAGCATCAAACTAACTAAATAAATCCAAGTTTACCAGAAACACTTGAACAAACATCATTCTGATAAGAACTAACTAAAATGACAGAAGACGTCCTAAAGAAATTAGTTTGATGTGAACTTTGACTTTTTACTTTGGTCCATGTCCCATCCGCTAACATGGATGAGACCCCTCACAGATGCTTCAGACAATACGGTGATTCTGGGCTTAAATCACAAGCTTCTCCTAATCTACAAATGTGATTGTAATTACATATTGTTCTTGTAATTCTATGACTTGAATCATATCATCATTGAAGTTTTTCTCTTCCTGGAATCAAACCCTGTGTCCCTGGGCCCTGATATGCTGCTGAACATAAATGAGCAGATTGAATTTAACAACATCCCACACATTAGATAAACAAGTCCTGCTGGTTCATTAATATTCCTCACATGCTCCCGTGCAGCGCAGACAGCTCTCCAGTGCAAACATTCAAACGTGGGTCCAAGCACAACTATTTGCTCTTTATAAGTTTCATGCAGACAAACTTTTTTTTGAATTAATAATCGTGGTGCTTGTTGCAGATTCGTTTTTTTTATAATAACTTACTGAAGCCGTGACCTCACGTGTCAAAGGTGAAGTGGAGCCGGACGTTCACGGGTCATATCTGCTCTCCAGGATTGGAGTCTTCTTTAGCTTCATGGTTAGTGGAGATGTCGGGGAGAAGGTGAGGTCCAGATCCTTCAGAGACCAGCTCCTGACTCCAGAGCTGCAGGATCCAGATGTGATACCACTCGACTATCATTAGTATTATTGTTATTGCTGTTATTATGATGAAGAAACTACAATCATATTCATTCATTCCAAATCAGAAGGGAACATATTTTAAGAAAATAAAATAAGGCATCTAGTTAAAGGCTGAAACATAAAAAAATGTTTGAAACTTTCTTATAGTGTCAGTTTTGTTCCACAGGTTTTCGAGCATCATTTGCAAAAGCTGTGTCTCCGGCTGTTGTTGGGGACTTGCTGCAGATGATCTGTGTTCTAGAGGGAACAGAGGTAACTAGAATGTCAGCTACATAATCAAATTGAATTGATAATGTGAGAATTATACATTTTTCATGAACTTCAGCACGTAAACGTTGGAATAGCCTCAGAAAAGCCTAAAACAGGTGAATCAGCAGTTTTCGTGTGTGTCTATCGATAGTCCCATCGGCAGCTGTGGGGATCTAACCCCACGACCTTTTCAGAGTGTGATGGTTTGGCAAACCACCGGCTGTCACCGCCGCCGCGTGTGACAACCGCCCAGTAAAGGTCAGAGTAGCGTGACCTTTGAGCTGAGTGTCACCTTGCTGCTGAGCACACAGACCTGATCTCCAGGACGGAGAACCTGCCCTTTACCCCCCCCCCCCGTCGTGATTGATCGGCTGCGACGGGCTTCACCCTCCTCGTCCAGGGAACATCCCGTAAATCACTCTCTCTCTCGGAAACAACACTTAATGTGATGTCTTTTAGAAAGAGGAGACCCCACTCATTAGGAGGGATTAACTCTCTGTA
The DNA here is from genome assembly GCF_949316205.1 of Platichthys flesus. Classification (NCBI taxonomy): domain Eukaryota; kingdom Metazoa; phylum Chordata; class Actinopteri; order Pleuronectiformes; family Pleuronectidae; genus Platichthys; species Platichthys flesus. The sequence continues at coordinate 3,970,376 of NC_084965.1, forward strand.
ATGTGGCTCGGCTTTCCACCTCCAAACTGCAGAAGGAGTAATTACTCCGGCCGTGGACGTTTTGCTGTGCACGCATGTGGAAGAGCGTGCCGCCATTGTTTGACTGTCAGGAATTTTTTAGATTTCACATTTTAATTAAGGTCTGCACAAAGCCCCAGGGGACGACGACTCCAAAACCAAAAAGTTAACAAAACATTATCTCTAAAATGTCCTCTTTTTAAAATACACACAAAAATGAAATGAATGGAGGTTTGGCCATTAAAGAGAATGAACTTCCGCTGAGTCACCTCTTCAAGGAGCAGCATGGCCCGAGGCCGCGTGATGCACGCTGGGTCACATCGCGCTTCAGCTCCTGCAAAATCTCAAAGGTTAATTCAATGTCAGCACATTCATTCTTCTATAAATCATCCTTTACGCCTAATTATTTCCCCTCCCTCCCCCTCCCACCCGTCGCTGTCAACAGCTAGGTCCTGCAGCCGCCTCGGAACAGTCGTGAGGTAACAAGCTCCGGTCTCTGATCAGCTCCCGCACGATGAAGCTTGTGGATCAAAGTGGAATTGGCCACGTTCCACGTTCAACAGGAGCAGGTGACCAGAGCTGAGGCTGCTCCTCAGGCCTGTGCCAGCTCCTCCACACGTGAGAGCCGCTGGAGGAGGAATGGATTCATTCCGTCAGCTCCATTCGTCAGACATCACTATTAATGTGCACGTCTCCATATTTATAGGCTGTGGTTCGGAGATGACAGGTATATCTCAGTCATAATTTTCAGTTTTGCACGGTTTATGAAATCCAGTTGATGGATTGTGATCCTGCTGATTTCCAACTTTCTTTCCAGCCCTTTAGCGCCACGCTGTGGATCAACCGGGTAGTGCAATCGGGTTGGATTGCCCAGCGACCCTTGTGCATGTGGCATTTCGCTGATTCTCTCCTGTTTCAGAGGCTTATGAAAATATATGAATTATTGAAAGCAACACTATGCAACTTCTTTATCTTTAAATATCAGTTTATATGAGTTTGATGGTTCAGTGAGTGTGAATATGGAGATGTTTTCCTCATTCACTCCCTGAACGTCTGTTCTACGTAGCTTTGGGTTCGAGTGGGTTCGATCTCCTGTGAGAAGTTTGGAACTCATCATTAGTCTCAGAATCAGCTCCAGCAGGTTGAAGAGTGAAGCTGAGCTGTAGATCAGTTAAAAACCAGAGTTTATCTCCAATACTCTTCAGGAAACTTTTGAAATATGAAGAATTCTAAACAGAGTTTGGTGGATGTGTCCATCTTCTGTGATGCGACATTGTCTTATCATAGAGGCTGGTGATTAGAATTAGTAAAGTTATAGGACTAAACTAATATTGTGAGTTTTAAGTCTTTATTCATCTAGTTACCACAAAGAAGAGTCTGTGTGCAGGTGAAAAGTTCAAAATCCATGTCAGGCCTCTGGATGTGTTTTCACAGCCCTGTTTAAATAACTGATAGTTTGGTTCAAATCTCTCCTTCACACCGTACCTGCCTCACCTCCTCCTTAAATCTGCCACGACTGTTGTTTCAATCAATCACACGCAGTGTAAATATGATGCCCGCCGGTCCCACTCAAGCTGCTGTAAATCTCCATCAATCCATCATCCACAGCGAATTAATCACAGACAAGGTGGCGTCGACGGTCTGTAGCTCCGCAGAACGGGGACCCCTCTGAAGATAATCACTTTTTCATTACCAGCAATGTGATGTGTGACGGATTCAGACGTGGATGTGACGGTTGAAGACCAAAGACTGATGTGTGGAGCTCCACTTCGGTTTGTGCATCTTTATAAATCCACCGCCTGATGCAGTTTGCTGGGTTGAAGGACAGAAAGGCCTCTCATGACTAATTAGATGGATAATATGAGTGAAGTGTTGATCTTTAAACACTGATTCAATTCAAACTGTTTTCCTTTCCAATCTTATTATGGATTCTTTGACATCAGACTCTCAGGGGGCTCTGATATTTACATGTGTCTAAATTGGTGCGGATCCAAATAAGCGAGCAACAGCATTTTAGAAACGCTTTAATTCAAACAGGAAATATTTAGAGTCATTTTTAAAGGGTAAAAGGTTAAATACAAATTACAGCAGGAGCCTTGAAGACTGATTGGTGATCTATGAGAAACTGTGTTGCTGGAAACATTCATTTATTGGATCGTGTTCTTTCTCCCTGACAGTTAAACTGCTGAATCCACATTAGACGTGTGCTTCCATCTCCCTTGAGACTCAGTGACGCCGGCCTGGCTGAGTCTTTATGCCCCAGCTAAAAATTACGTCTGTTTGCATTAAACTGACCAAACTCCAGGAGCCCCCCCCCCGTTCATGAATCATCTACGTTGGGTTAAGTGTTGAGATTTAATGCCGGTGAAGTCGCTGGCTGAGATCTGTTGTTACTGAGCAGTGGTCTTTAAATCGACTGTTTATCCAGCACTTCACCTCTCACAGTGCTTTATGGTACAAGTCGCAGTCACACACACATTTACACAGAGCTTATATACACACACGCAGTTACCATTCTAACACAGCTAGGAGTTAGGCATCTTGCCCGAAGACACTTTGGAGGAGCCAGGAATCGAACCGCCGACCCTCTAGTCAGTTGACGACCCACTCTACCTCTAGAACCACATTAGCCCCAGTTGTCTTTTTGGGTAATGCTCACAGAGCATGTGAAGTTTGACCTGATACTGCCATCTAGTGGTGTGAACTATGCCGTCGACATGTTCGATGACAAGGCAAACTTCAGGAGCAATCAATGAAATTAAAGACGATGATACATCCGGCATTTCTTTAATAAACATTTGCCAAAGGAGGAAGGAGGGGGGAAGGGGGAATCGTTTTAGTACAAAAAAAAAATGACTGTTTCCTTTTTGATCTCTGGATACGTTTGTGTGTTCTGCTCATGATTTGACAACAACTACTGGCAAAAAGGCAAGTGGAATTGAAAGTGAAAACAACCTTTCTCCATTAGGTCTGATTCGCTGCAGTAGTCCCAAGTGCTTGCAGTCTCTCTGGATCTAGCAGCCCCTCCCATCACCTGAGCCACCACCGCGTCAACGTAACAATGGTCATTAAGAGAGGACACTACGTTACTGGTCATATTCCTAATTGTTCAGGGAGAGCACAGGCTCCATTTCATAACTAAAATAGTTTCCGCCTACTTCAGTCAGTAGTGCAAAACATTAATACTAGTCTCCCCTGGAGTAATTACAGACAGGCCATGGTAGAGATTTAAAATTCACCCGCCTGATCTTAAATGTACACTCAAAAAAGGTAAAAGTTTAATTTAAAAGACAGCAGAATAGATTACAAAACAATATGAAAATGGTATGAGCAAGAAAAGCTCCTCGGGTGTCGTTCAGCTGTCCTCCTACAACGTACTCCACACTCCAGACTGAAGAGGAATACAATGCTTAACACAAACTTTAAGTTATTACAAACTGAGTGTGCATGTCCAGGTCTGGCCTGAGACAGAGTCATGGAGCCTTTTGTCCACAGTCACTAATCTGCCATTTCACATTTCCAGTCGTTCAGTACGGCAGTCCTCGTCCTCTGATAGTTGCTGTTGAGTTCACATGTGGGACGTAGCCATGGGGTAGTGGTGGAGCCCCGAGTTGAGAAGGGGAGCCCCAGGCTTGTCCCGGCACTGGGATGGGTGGAGGATGTACGCCGTCCTTTCTCGCCATGGCGTGGTTGTACATGTGGATGGCTCCGGGGTTGGGTTGACCCTCCACAGACAGGGGGCTGTGATTGTACTCGAAGCGGTGGTCAATGTCCCCGGTGAAGACCATGCTGCTGGGTCCGGTGGCTCTGCCACCTGGGGGGAAGGGGTTTGGGTGGGCTGGGGCTAGAACCCCCACAGCAGATGAGCCCCCGGCCTGGCCTTGTCCACTGAACACATCTCTCAGAGCATGAGGGGGCAGGCCCCCGCCCATCATGTGACCCATAAAGCTGTCCTCAAACCCTGCAGGCGTGAAGGATGGAGGTGGTGGGTGGCTGTACTCGCCCCCATATCCAGGTCCTTCTGTGGGAGGGAGAGGGGGGTAGTCCTGCTCTGGATGTCTCCCACCATCACCTCCACCTGCAGATGCGATGGGGGGAGCGTGGCTGATCTTGGGCTCAGGCGGAGGCTGCCTGTAGTCCAGGTCTGCATGTGGAGGTGGTTCTGGAGGCTCAGGTGGTCTCTGGTCCGGAGGCAGGATGGACATCCCACCAACCTCAGACACTAGAGAACAAAATTAGAATATCAGATATTGCAATGTAAATTCTTTGTTTTATTTTTCCTACCTCAAGCCTGCAATTGAATTTCTCTGATTCTTATAATAAATCATTTGGAAAAAGTCAATTTCCACAATAACTTAAACTGCCAGGATCCTTCTAGTGATTTGTTTTACTGGTTTCATTCTTACTTGACGTACTCCATCTGTCAACCATCTGCTTTCATTATACATGATTTCCTTCAGGTTTATGTGTCCAGACATCTGGATAAAAACTTCTTAAAATGGCTTCCAGAAGCCAGAGCAGAAGAAAAGTTGCACTTTGCATTCAGCTGTCTCACAGAACATGTTTAACAGATGAGGTTACCTGGAGAGACCGGGCTGGGCTCTGGAGGTTGTTTGACCTCTGGAGGTAGCGGAACTCCTCCCTGTGCAGCTCCTGCAGAGTTTGTGCTCTCTGCTCCTTCTCCGGCGTCCCCTGCCTCCTGCCTCTGAGACTGCTGGACTTTGAGGAGTTGAGTCAGCAGCATCGTCATGGCTGTCTGGGTGGCAGCCGAAGCCTCTCCTTCTTGAATGCCCGACGGTGCGTTCGTGGGGGGGGAAGGGGGCTTGGGCATTGGGGGTGTGCGGGGCACTCCTGCAGGAGCAGAGGGCTGGGGAGGCCTAACAGGTGTAGATTGAGCAGGAGGCTCTGCAGGGTCGGTGGGGCCCAGGGCTTTGGAGAGCTGCTGTAACGTCTCCTGGTTGACCTTTGTGCTCATGGACTGGACAAACTGGGCTGTGTTCACTGTGCTCTTGGGCTGGCCGAGGAAGTTTAGGAGGACCGCTAGTTGCTCCTGCGTCAACTGGGAGCTTGGACCCTTTGGATCTGTTAGAAAAAATAAATAAGGTTCATTCTTAACCTTTGGGACAAATACAGCAAATCCAGGGTTCAGTTCTTGAGCTTTTAATTTTAAGCAGGATTTGACAGAAAACTTTACTTCCCAAGCACCCTTCATACAGTTCAGTGAGACTCAAAGCTATAATAAGACAAATATAAATAATAGTCATACTCACCAAGCAGAGCAGAAGCAGCTGCAATCGGAGGTTTGATGCCGCTGGGAGGAGGGAAGCCCTGGGGGGTGTTGCTGCGGCTGTCGTCAAGGCCAAGCTCTTTGCGTGGCGCCTTAGGGGCCGCCAGCTCCTCCGGCATCTGCTTCTGTCGCCGGCGTTTCTTACTCCACAGCTCATGACAGTCCTGCCACAGTGGAAGGCTGCAGAAACGGAGATGTTAACATGGTGAGATCACGTGAAGCATTTTGTCGTCTTGGTTGTAGAATTAACATGAACAGAAACATACTCTGGTGGGGGCATCTTATCTGGGTCGACGTCCTTGAGGAACTCGCTGCCCAAAGCTTGTTCGGCCGTGCAGCGTCTGCTGGGGTCCAGGTTTAACATGTGGTCGAACAGATCCAGGGCAGACATCGGGATGCTGAACAACAGAAGCACAAGGTCACAGTCAGACGTGCTGCTGGAAGGCTCAAGCCGTAAATATGATCGTGCACAGTGACTTACAAAGCAAACTCCTCTCGTAGCCGTCGCCTGTACTGTTTCTTTGGTTTCATGGTGTTGAAGAAGGGAAGCTTTATTACATCGGGCCACACTGCAGGGCAGGGGCTGCCACATATCCGACTGGAAGAAGAAGAAACACGAAAATACAAGAAATGAACTGGTTACAGTAGAATAAAACAACGTTTGGACACCGCTTCAAATTTGACCAGTTTCACCGCAGACTTACCTGATAAGCTCCAACTGAGCGAGCTCCTGGTTCGCTTGGAAAATGGGCTTCTTTGTGAACAGTTCTCCCAGAATGCATCTGTGACAGACAAAACCAGATAACTTGTGATTATGAGAACAAAACCCTATGACACTGTGACGGAGATAAGCGAGTCCTATATGTAAACTGAAGTCCTTATCAGTTCTGTTCTTACCCGCAGCTCCAAACATCAATGGCAGGCGTGTACCTCTCTTCTCCCAGGAGCAGCTCTGGGGGTCGGTACCATAGTGTGATCACTTTGTTTGTGTACGGTCGACTGAAAAGGAGAATATTGTTTATCATTAATTCACATACAAGGAAAAGAAAGTTTGATGGGTGCATCTAACAAGAATATGAGAGGCTCACCTTTCTTCAGAGTTATACAGCCGAGCGAGACCAAAGTCTGCAAGCTTTATTTGACCTCTGATTAGGGAGAGAGCAGAAAAAACACCGGTCAAATCCAGCTGAAAAACACGCTTGAAAATATAACAAAGCTGAGAAAGGATGTTCACTGAGTTTAATGAGATCGCAAAGACCTACTTGTTGTTGAGCAGAATATTAGAGCACTTGATGTCTCTGTGCAGGAAGTTCTTCTTGTGGCAGTAATCGAGACCCTCCAGCAACTGTCTCATGAAAGACTTGATGTGGCTCTCATTGAAATGAACCAGGCCAGACTCAAGCAACCCCATCAGGTCATGGTCCATGTATTCGAAAACAAGATAGAAAGCCCCTGAGGTGGAAGGGAAAAAAAGATTTAGTCATTAAAAGAGCCCACATAGAAATCTGTTATGTGGCAGAATCCGGTACTAGACAGAAGTTTACCTTTATCATTTTTGAAATCCAGAGCGTCCTCCTTGTCTGTGACGATCTCCTTCATGTTTATGATGCTCTTGTGGTTGAGTTGTCGCAGAATTTTAATCTCTCTGATGGCCGTGATTGGGAAGCCCTCTTTCTCATTGTCCAGTCGAACTTTCTTCAAAGCCACCATCTCAGCTGTAACACAGAGGAAAGAACGGCCCTTCAATTGTAGATCATGACAGATTCTCAACTTGCAATTTACACAAAACTTTCGTTAAACAGTTTGTTGAAGTTTCAACACACTTACCAGTGTCTTTGTCTTTAGCTTTGTACACCTGCCCATAGGTGCCTTCCCCTGTGATTCCAATGATCTCAAACTTGTCCACACAGCGTTTGCCCCAATCTATCTCTGTCTCCTTAATCTCACCGTATCTTGGGCCGCAAATTCTGTGAAGTTCAGGAACATACATGAAGCAGTGAATACAGGAGCATAGGAAAAGCTGATCGAGCACTAAGCTGATCGAGCACTAAATGCAACCTAACATACTTAGGCCTTCTGCGAAGCGTTAGAGACTTTTTGTCATCGAATGGGCTGTGAGGGGAGGACGTGCCCCCGGGAAGTTCAGGGGGGAGCGGCAGGTCGGTCAGAAGTGGGCGAGCCCTTCTATCCGATCGTTTTTTCCCTGAGAGCAAGCTGTCCTTAAAGCTGATAAAGAGGGAATAAAGAAGAAAGAGTGATTAGGTCTGCACACTCAGGTTTAAAACGTCATACAGATTCAAGGTCAATCAACCTAACACACAAACATACATACATACCCTTCTCCTTTGACCATATGCTCAAGAACCGCTGGGGGCAATGGTAGTGACGACAGAGTAGAGATCAGTGGACCTGGGGCTCGTTCCTTGTCTTTGCTCTGTCCAGGTGCTGGTGCTTTCCTCTTGTCCCGATGTACAGAGTCATCCTTCCCCTTTCCTTCTCTGTCCCTGCTGGTCTGGAGGTCGCTGGTCTTCTTTGTTGGCCTGTCAGAGGGAGACGGCGGCTGGGTAGTCGTTGGCGTCCTGGGGCCTTTCTCTGGTGGAGGTGGAGAGGGAGGGCGGCCCTTCCTGGCAGCGTGATTCAACTTCGGACTCGGTTGATGAGCAGATGAGGGAACCTTGGTTGGTGTAGAAGTGTTGCTGGAGTTCTTGGCTTTGGCAGCAGCTACGGCAGCTTTAACCTTCTTCTGCTTACTGAGTTCAGCAGCGAGACTGTTTTTAAAGGTGAGCGTGCTTGGCGACAGGCTGGAGGGGCGACTGCGGGATCGGGAGTGGCGGTGGCGGCTGTGGGAACGTGAATGCCTGTTGGATGAATATGGACTTCTGCTACGTGACCGTGCAGATCGCCTGGGGAAAAAAAGACATGGACATCACAAACCAGTCTACATGATTGACCTATCTAGTTTATTTTAAAGTTTAGAGTGTTATAAATATAACCAGTTATTCTTGCCAGTTAAGTAAGTTGTTATCTCACTTAATGGACTGGATTGTCAATGGCTTTGGGAGTTGCATAGATAGAATAACAAATATTAAAAGAAGACAATACAATGTAAATTATAATTATCGTTCTGTCCATTATACAACAATTTAAATTTAAACTACTGCTTCACAGGAATGACACTCAGCCAGTCGTCCCGTATATAAGAACGTCTGTTGAATGTGGCCGAGCCAAGAAGTCACCAAACCAGAAGAACACAAACAACAAACTTTGAAGAACTCACCTGACATCTGGACTTGGGCTCCTGGACTTCCTGTACGGACTTCTTGATCTCCTGCGGTTTCCATAAGGACTTGAACCAAACTCTCCTTGTTCATACGGACTGTGTCGGCCATAACTTGGTGACCTTCGCCAGGTCGCTGGGCTCGCGGGGGATCGCTTCTTTTTGTTGCTGGAGTATGAACTGGGTGACTTCTGTATCCCATAAGCCCCATACGCATCTGAGTCCCGGTTGTAATATGTTGAACTGGGAGAGGGTCTCTTGCTCCCATAAGTTGGACTTCTTCTAGATGTCGGCTGATTGTAACCACTAGGAGACTGGTAGCTATACGGGTTGGACGTCCCATAGGGACTTTCAGTTTTCAAACCAGGACTTCTCCTGTACGCCCTGAGGTCTTCTCGGTCATCTCTGTAAGATTGTGGAGCTTCTCTGTAGGCAGACGGCGGCTCTTTATCGGATCTTGTTTTACTTCTGTGCCTCTTTGAATCCTTTTTCTCTGCGGACTGTGAGGGCTGAGTTGTGGATGTCCTTTTACCGTTTCTGTCACTGCTCCTCGTTGTGTCTCTGGGGTTCTTGGAGCTGCTGAGGCCAGCTCCACTCCGAGCCTTGGAGGAGTCTCTCTCCCGGCTCGGGCGCTCTTTTTTCCTCCCTGACTCCTTCTCCTGCTGCTTGCTCCTCTCGGATGCTCCTCTCGTCGGTTCGTCCTTGCTGAGAGTCACTGCCTCCCGGTTTCTCCTCGCCTTACTCCTGCTCGGGGAAGCCGGTCCGTTGGACTCACCGAGGTCGCTGAGTCGGTCAACGGAGAGCCGGTCTGCGCGGGGGTCAAGTTTGGGAGAGGGGCTCCCGGAGAACCGCTCAGACTGGGAGCTCACGTCATCGTACTCCACCAGTGTCCGTAGGTCAACCTCTTTGTCGAAAGTGCTTTTCCGGTCGTTGCCCTCTGTCGTACCGGTGCTGGACGGGTCTCTCCCCTTGCCCTGCCGGCGTTTCTTTCTCCTGGAAGCCGACGAGCGCCTCTTCTCACGGTGTTTGTCCCGCTGAGGAGCACCGCTCCCCGGCTTGCTCCGCCTGTCTTGACGGTTAGCATTTCTCTGCGCGGAGGGGCTCCGTCCCCGACCCTCCCGGAGCACGTCCGAGTTAGGCATCAGTCTCCAAAAATATAAATGTCACGTGGAGAATAATCCTTAAATTAAGTACTTGCTCCTAAACTATGTCTCTCGTTGAGTCGCGGAACAAAACATTGGGCTAGCTCCGTTACAGGCTAGTTAGCTGGAGCTACAGCTATTTCACAATTAAGACAGCCAGCCAGCTAGCTTAGTCACAGGCTTATCATTAGCATTACAAAGCTAGCAGGGGCTAGGGTCCAAATAAAGTGAGTAACTCCGGACGTTAATTACCGGCTCTCGGTGACGACAGGTCCCGTCACACGCAGTCCACAATACGAAGCTTACTTATGGAGCCAGTCGACACTCAGCCATTGTGCTCCAGGACGGACAGCTCCCAGTTACGCTAGCTAATGCTAGTCGGTTTAGCCAGCTAGCCTCCACTAGCTGTGTCCAGCAACACATTCCAATCCGCGGTGAAAGCGCAGAGCTGCTGCACGTTTAGGATCCGTTTGCCGTGAAGTGTCGCGGTGCATGAACGCCGGTGAATCCGTCCACGGTCCGGAGTTAGCGGGGGAGGAACTAACTCCTGCTCTCAAACTTCTGGTCGCCTTCCATCACACTGAGCAACGAGGAAGTGGACAACACGCGAGTTGAAGCCGCCGCCGCTAGCCCCGCTAGCGACCTAGCGCCGTTAGCTTTCTTTTCTCCTTGCGTTGGAGTTCAGGGCAACTACAACAACGTCACTCAAAAACACGTCCGCCTCCCCGCGCGTCCTGCCGAGTCTCCGCCCGCTGTGACAAGCGCCTAGTCCGGGAGCAGCGCTCGTGTCTCCGCGTGGAACCGCTCGACTATCGCCGGAGTTTATTCCCACAAATGAAAAGTGTGTTCGCAGGGAAGCTAACAGCGCAGCTCGCAGGCCCGCACCGCTTTACAACTACAAGTCCCGTGAGTGCCTGGGAGCCAATCACACGCGGGTGCGTCAAAGGCGCCGGGTCTACGTCACTGCCAAGGGAAACCCCTTCCTCCTAAACACCAGTTACACCACGTTATGGTTTATTACATATATCATAGATTGTATGTGTGGTTTATTAAATTAACAAAATATTTAGAAATTAATGTTTGTGCTTCAAGTTTTACTGATGTTTACAAGGAACCGAATTAGATCTTTGTTTTTGTTTAAGGATGTGCTGATGTTGATTTTCTTTTAGAAAAATAGCCAAATTAAACCTTTATTTTGAAATAGTAATTTGGTTTCTTTTCTACATAAAGTTGATGTCAACATCAATTTTAAGCTTTATGTGAAAGATGTCTTGATACATCTTAGTTGTATATACCCAAAATCATTCAGAGTACCTTGTATATGGAAAACAAAGACTGTGTAGATGTCTGTGAAAACATATCATAGTGCGACAAAGTCATTTTATCAACGTCATGTTCTGCATTTAAGTAACTAATGAAAATAACAGTGCAATGATTCAGGACAAATCTTCACACAAAAAAAATTAGAGACGTATGAAAAATATTATTAGTAATATCCACTTTATTTGCCATTTCCAAATAACTCACAAAAACTGAATTGAAATGTAAGCGTCACCTCTTGCATTCACAGACAGGCTACATTAGTGGTTATGTTTAAAATAAGGAAACATGAAGGAAACATTTCACCGATGGCATACGAACAACCATCCAATCAAAAATACATAGATATCCATTTATTTTTAACTCCAAGGGCATTTATATAAAAAGGCAAAAACAAGTTGTTTGAACACCCGGTCGGCCAATCTGCTCGTAGCTTTCGCACAAACATCTGTTTCAGGATCCAGTTGAAAATATTTGGGCCATCAAGTCTATTAAAGTATTCATGAAGAGAAAAGAATAAAGAAGAATGATCGATCAGGTTTGCTTTTGAAAGAAAAGCAATAAAACGGATGAGATGCGGTTAAAGCCAACGTTGGAGTAAGCGAGCACTATGGTGGTTACTTTGAGTAAAGTAGCTTCTTAACGATGTAGACACACAGCACTTACATGTAATGGGCTTAAGCTCAGGAAGGTACGTCACAACAGGCTGCGATGCTGACATTGTGAGTTTGTTTTTTGTGCCTGTTACATTAACTATCAGGGGTGTTTCAGTCATATGTACTGGAGGTTAGCCCTTACAATATCTTAAACGACTTTCCCAACATTCTGGTGCCACGGGTTCCTCATATTTTGGGCTCAAGTTGGTCTCACGTATCCAGTCTCACCCTCTAAAACCCTTTTAACGGTGTGCTTTTCAGTAAGTATGAAACCCCACAGACATTCCTGCACATCTCCATCTTTTTATACAACTAACACACAGACATATATTATAAAAACAAAGCCTTCAATCTTTAGTGTTAGACTCTTTAGCGTTCATCTATTACCTCAGGAAATCATTTGAAACAGTTTTCTGCTTCACATTCTTCTGCACGCGTCACAACCCTGTTTGTCGGGTTTGTTCGTCAGCAGGATTACACAACTGAACAGATTTCTATAAAACTCAATGAAGGGGATGGAACATGGGTCAAAAAGGACTCAGAACATTTTGGGGCAGATCCATATTGAACCTTGTGAGAAAAGGCATATGTAGGGGCCTGATATGCATGCGTGTGTGCAGTTTGGTGCAGCTCTGCCGAGAGCCATTCGACTTCTAAGCTGTGGTCACACCTAACAGCATTCAAGTGCTTCTACTGCACCCAGTCTCACTAAAAGCAGTTTGCAGACAATGATCTTCTCTTTATCCACTTTGAAATGACAATATTTTTTTGCATAGACTCTAGTGTTGGGCATCCTACTGGTTGCCAAAGTCATTAAATGAAAATGTACAGCTCTTGCTGCCAGCTATGAACACACACAACACAAAAACACACACATTCTACTCTTGCGTTAATGACCCTGAAATGGATCAGAGTGAAATGCGGAGGGAAATCAAAATCTGAAAAGTTGTTGGACTTAGTTACTTAAAATAAGTCAGAAGAAAATAAAAGTATGGCTCAGTCATAAAAGGAAATAAAAGAATTAAGGGGCAGATTTCAGGGTGTGATTTGGTCTCTGTAATTTAAATGTAAAATCTACATTGTGTTCTCATTTGGGAAATTCTTACACTGCACTTATCTTCACCTTCTTCTATACGAGCAAGAACATCAGGATGTCACAACAGCATTGCAACACAGGGGAGACTTGCGCAAAATGTAATAAAATGTAAACAAAACAGAGCTTCGATAAACTCTGCACATCATCGGCAGCCTAAGATTTACAGGCAAACAGGATGAGCATGTTGGGATTAATCACATTCACAATGGACAGAGAGGCAACAGTGATGCACTGTACATGAATTACTAAAGCCCTCGCAAAATCACATTTCTTTCCCCGGCCACTTTCACCTGTCGTCAATCGTCTGATTCTCAAAGATGTTAGTTTTTTTGCAGAAACACTGCAATGCTTACTTCTGATGCTCTCCACAGCAAGCTGTCAATCGCTTCAATTAAAAAGTGGTCACTTGTTTCTACTATCTAGTTTATTTCTTTGGTGACTGAAAGGACATGTACCACTTTCCTTCCATCAACCCTGCATTCTGTTTTGACATTAATTTATTCCCACTTTAGTCCCAATTACAATAAATACATTTAGATTAAAGTCGGAGCCAGGAAGCTGGAAAAAGAAATCTTAACGTGTCTGGGGAGCCACTTCTTTTCACGAACACGTGTTAAAGACGGCCTGTTAAAGGATGTAGTGTTATGGAATCAAAGTTTATATGAGCACCAGGGATTCCGTAAATGAGAAGAAAGGCGATGAAAGCCATCAGCCACGTGAGGTAAAACATTTTGAAATGTTAGAATCAAAGAAATTTCAAGTGTTGTAAAATCCCTCACAGATTGTAGGGTTACGATCGATTATGTTTGTGCATCTTGATAAGACTCAAAGTGACTGGAGAAGGGGGGGGGGGGGGAGCAGGGAAACGTTAGTGCGCTTGTTTTACATTGGTTGATAAGAAAGAAAAACTTTGACTTATAAAAAATAAGTGTTGGCAACTAAACCACAGAGTAAAACTGAAGTGTGAAAACCACAAATGGGAACGGCATCAACTTTCAGAAATGATCTTTCAATTAAAATGCTTCTGGGATTTCCCAGTGCAATGTACATTTCCTAAGTGGCACTTGAACTTCGGTTCACACTTCCTACCAGAGACTGTGGACTACTCATATGAAGTGGGCATTTCCAGTAGATTTCCAGTTGTATTTCTCCCTCATTTAAACCTCAGCTCTGTCACTTTTAATTTAATCTTTCCACTTGAACCCACACTGCACAGCTGTCTGAATATATTACACACATCAAACCTTACAATGAAAGGTTGTGTAACATTTCAGGGCCAAGCCTCCTGTCAAACGTAGGCCTAAATTAAAACACCATCCATTTACAACACTCTGTTATGCGGTCAGAGTAAGAGAGAGAGAGTACATAAGTTATTTGGAGTGTCAGCACATAAAAAGTTAGAGCTATAAGTGGTGTATGATGTGCCACCTTACTACTCCCTGACACACGGTCAGATGTCCTGTTAGCCAGGAACGGAAAGTCATGGTCAGGTATGGGCACAAAGTAAATGTAAAAGTCTGAGAAATGTGTATGTACACAAGCAGTGACCCTGCTCTCTGTTACCACTATAAAATACAGCATCTCTCTCGAATTCTCTTGGCCAAACTTTTACTTTTCTTCTTCCCGTTCTTCTCTTTGCTGTCCTCCATTTTCCTGGCCCGGACCTCTCTCATCAGGTCAAAGAACACCTATAAAAAACAAAAGGAAAGGGCTCATATTTCACTGCTGCGAATGAAACAAGTCAAGTTTTGCCAAGTCAAGTCTTATCTTTGCTGATCGGACTAACCTTGTCAACATTGGCACGGGTTTTGGCAGAAGTCTCCACGTAGCACACGCCCCACTGCTCGGCACGTGCCTTCGCCTCTTCTGCGCTAACCTGCCGTCGGTCGTCCAAGTCGGATTTGTTACCAACCAAGAGAAAGGGCACGTTCTCGTCCTCTTTCACTCTCAGGATCTGCTCTCTGTAAAACAGGAAATGCCATGCAGCCGTGAATTATGCAAATAAACAAACAACTGACTTGCAGCCTCATGTGTGTCACAGAAGGAAAGGTTCCAGGTTTCACCAGGTTGAGTCAGCAGTAAGCAAAAACTACTGGAGAGATTTCCACGCAACTTGGACGAATTGGACATGGGACAAGAAAGAGCCCAGGAAATTTAGGAATAAATCCAGGAATGTATTTCACTTAAATTAAGATTGCGAGATATGGTATTTTTGGGCATTATCACAAATTCCCCAGGGATATATTCTGGTATGTTGATGAAAACAAAAATCAGCAGTACCTGAAATCTACTGTTGCTGCGAATGATTCCAGTTCCGTGATGGAAAATACACAGAGGAAACCCTCGCCGCTGCGGAAGTAGTTATCCCTGATGGCTGCGTAGTCCTCTTGTCCAGCTGTGTCCAGGATGTCAATCTGTACCTCCTCTCCATCCAGCACCACTTTCTTCCTGTAGCTGTCGGCTTTGGTCGGCTCGTAGTCTTCAACAAACTAGGAGGCAGAGGAGAAAGGGATCATTACACAACTAAGATTGTAACCTCAAAAACCGTGACGAATTTTAGCTGGACAGCTGTGGTTTAAGTTGCTCACCTCATCATACATGAACTGGAGGGTTAGGGCTGATTTCCCCACTCCTCCGCTGCCCACCATAATCACTTTGTGGAGGGCTAGAGAGTTCTGCCCCTTCGGCTTAGCAGCTGCCATGGCTCTGTGTTTGGAGAGGTCTGACTGTGGAAGGGAGAGAGCTCAAGGTGGAGGGAAGGATTGTGAAATGAAGAGGGGGGAAATCAGTCTGGACGGCCGCTGCAACAAAGAGCTGAATGATAAGTCCTGGGGAGACAGAAAAAGGAAAAGAGAGAAAATATTCACAACCTGTTTCATCATCACCTCCTGGGCTTCGAGATCCCAGGTCTGCAGTTAGAATGCACAGTCATCACTGGGTCTCAAAGCAATAAATCCCAAAGCAATACAATTTTTAATCAGGAGAAACAATGTAGTGCAGGGGATGGTTCTCTGGGCCTTTTTTATGACCAATGCTGAAGGATAATGATACAATTTAAACTGCTTTATAATCTGTATTTTCCATTATCATTCCATCCCTGCAGAATCATTCCTACATGTCCCTAAGGCTGCTTTAAGACAAGCAATGAAGTCCGGACATTTTCCGGAGGGGCCGTATGTGAAAAACGAAATCTCAGAGTCAATGGCACTCAACGTTTTCTGGAATGTTTCACAACAGTCCCCTAATAAAATGTGCAAATCCTTGTGAGAATGCAGCAAGAAAATGTGTGGAACATTCACCGTGAGCAAGTGGGCGTACCAACACATGTGATGGACACGGATAAACGTAGAAGACAAAGATGTCAGCTTGGAAAGAAGATGAGATTCAACAGCTTTAAGTGATAAAGGTCTTACACAGTGTTGATGTGCTGGAAACAGAAACACAATTATACGTCATGTCCCGTCTTCTGCTGATCTTCTGCTGTAATAGTGGTGAACACTCTCCCTCTCCTTTGTTCTAAGATGGCGAATAGGTCCCAGAATTAGATTCCATTAAAGGAAAAACTACCAAAACAATACATTTCTGGTACCATCAGAAAATGCATGATCAACCTCAAAGATCCACAAATACCAGATCAAAGCCTTTTTTGCAGCCACATTCGGTGCAACAACAAATAAATATGCAAGGTGTGTGACATCTTTTGAGGAAACCTGATAAGATGGAACAGATTAGCAATCCAAAACTACACTTTCCTCCAAGCTGAAGGGGAACCTGTGGAGGCCGTTTAGCAAAGAAATAAACCCTTTTCTTGCTGGTTTGCCAACCTCTTGTTCATAAAATCTGACATGTGCCACATGGATCTAGTGATCCAGACATTAACATGATGTCCAGACATGTGGGTGCTCATGTATTTCTACAATCACAAATGGAGGTTCGCAGTTAACAGGGTCTGGACACTGAAAGTCAATGTTATGATGTAGCACTGAAGTAATGTTCTTTTAATTTCACCATTGAAATGTCCAGTATGTACGACTCTTAATATATAATAGAATCAGATTCAGGTTTCATTGCAAAGCAAGTTTACACATAGAAGTAGATTTCCTGTTGTGTATTTGTGCAACTATAGATATACACAAGTAAATACTATAAGCACCAGGGGAGGGCTAAAAGCTGGATTGTACAAAGTATGTAACAGTATGTTCACACCCATATTTATCCATGTGTGACAAGTGCACTTATTCTACAAATATTGTTTTCTATACTAAGTTGCATGATTGAGATAATAAAATAACATCTATGTCAATAACAGGAATTTAGTAGAACATAAACTGTCATCATCATCATCACAACCTTTGAACACAGTCATCAGCGGATCGTTATCTGGCAACTCGCTGCTAACTGATGCTAATCAAGCACAACGTCGAGGTAGCAGTGAGATGGTGAACAGACATAAAACATAAAACATAAATATCAAGGCACAACCTTTTAATAACCACCCGTTAGCCGCTGGTTTGACAGGTTAGCTACCCAGGGCGCTGCAAGCTAACGAGCTAACTAACCCACCGGGCAGGTTTAGCATCTGCGGAAGTTCCCCGTGAAGGAAGCGGCTCTGAAGACTCGTTAAATATAAATACATGAAACCCACTTGGTCCACGGCAGGAGACTCAGCTCAGCTCCTTGTTAGCTAGCCGGCTAGCTGGGGTGCACACACACAGACACACACCCAAACACACACATATGCATACACATACGCATAAGCGTGAAAACGAGATAACAAGCAGCTAATCACAACTAAACGATGCGGACGTGACCCAACAACAACATATGTGAGTGTGTGTCTGTCTGTATGAGTGTGTGTGTGTCTGTCTGTGTGTGTGAGTAGCATCACGTACCGGTATATGTGACCGCGTTCACCTCCACGAAGCGTCTGACGAGGGCTGAACCGCGGCGGCGAACTGGGGAGACTCCGGCTAGCTGCTCGTTAGCTCCCGGTTAGCTCCCGTGCTACCTCCGTTAGCAGCGGACTGGGCAGCCCCGCACGTCCTGAGGGCTCGGATCCGGTCGGTGGCAACGCCCGCCCGCATGGGAGAACCGCACCTTGGCTGTCTGTGTGAATGCATCATGGCTTTTTATTAATATTATTTAAACTCGGCGGCAGATTATAGTTAGAATCGTCTCTGCACAAAACAATAGAGATTACGAGCAGATTGTGCAGGAAGATAATTGATTAATTGGTTAATCTGCCTTTTAAGTGTTGTCACGTTTGTTCAGGTGGAGGCTCTGTAAAGACGAGGCCAGGTAATGTTGATCCATCATAAACACAGAAGTGATTGTTTGGTTTAATTTGAACACATGTTCTCCCACAGTCAAATTGTCCCTTAATTAAAGAAATGAGTGTTAAACAATGTTTGTTTTCTACAGAGATGAAAGGAAAGTCCATGATTTCTAAACTGCGCTTGAAGTTTGCAGGGAAGTCCTGGAATGACACTTTCCAGCTGGTTCGAAGATGCATGGTGAGACAAACATTTCACTCGTGGGCTCTAATACCTCACTCGTATCATTTAGAGATCACCCCAAGTCCTCATCTGCACGATTATATCCTCCCTAATCTGGAGGAGAAAGTGATAATCCCAGTTACTGGACTGGTTCCTGGGTGACTTCAGTGATGTGATGATGTGCTGTGAGTCAGGAACTGGTGTGTGAGTGTGTGGTGAATGAGATCATCTGTCCTGGAACACACACTTCTTTGTCGTTTGATCAGCAGTCAATTCACTTCTTGTCAACCTCATGACACATACACGTGCAGGAAACCTGTAGAAACTAGAAACCAGGCAAAGTTACTTGACTGGTTTGAAGTCTCATTAATGAAATTAAGCTTATTTATGGCTTAATTTGTGGCCTCTTGTTTAGAATGGCATTTATTATTTGTTGGTTTCAGTCTCCTCCTTTTTACAATATTGACATGAAGCTCCACTGGTTCTCTGTCAAGGGGATTGTTTGTCATTCGGTTTATGCAAAACCTTCCTAGATTTCCATGAAACTTGAGACAAGGGCCAACAGAGAACCCATTAAATTCTAATTTTTTCCCCACTTTCTTTCCCCTCACATCCAATTTGAGTGTGGTTTTGAGTTTTCTCTTTTCAGAATCATAATTTCTGCATATTTATATTATTTTCTTGTTTGTATTGTTATATATTTGGCCGATAATTGTATTCTACTAGATCGGGCACAAGAGTCCCCTTAGGGAGAAAAAACAGTTATATTTCTCAGGAGATTGGGGGCTCTTGTGACATTTTTAGAAGTGCTCGATTGCATTTAATGGCTGAAGAGTCCAAACATGCAAAGCTTCACAGATTCCAGTGTGTTTCCACCCAACCGAAAGTCTGCCATTTGTTCTTGTAACTTGTTACGTGTGTGCTGAGGCTGTGGAAGAGAGGGTGGGTCAGTGTTTTTTAGAATTGTCTTGGGTGGAGCCGCAGTGTAGATAATACTTTTGGAGTAAAACCAGGTGGAGCTTGGCAGAGGTCAGTCTCTGGAGTCTGGTAAAGACACTTGAATATTTGATGCACTGAGGAGATGTGGTTCAAAGGTTTAATGCATCTTTTTGTGTTTCCTGCCTGAAGCATGTGGTGTCTCTCTCTATAAAGTCTTGATTATACTATGTAAAGTGGCCCTGTATAAATAACGCTGAATGCTGTTGTAGGACTGGTTTAGCCTCGAACTCGTCACTGAGGGCAGTGCTCGTCGTATTGGGACATGGACATCGCCGCCTCCAGTGCAAAGCATCCAAATGTCAACACTCCCCTTTGCTACCATGCAGCTTGTGTGTAACGTCATGGCGGGATGGGACCAAAGTCTGTTTACACAAGCATCACATTGACGCACAACTGGTCCATTGTTGTTGTTGTTTTTCTCTTCTTGCCTTTGTCCCCTCATAGGAGAAAACCAGAGATGAATCCAAACCCTGTGAGCCGCTGGTTCGATCGCTGGAGCGGCTCCAGGATGAGTTTAATGGTAAACAAACAGAACACTGATGATGTTTTGGTGCCAATATTTCACTTTACCTGAGAGTCACTCAGGCTCTGTGTGTGTTTTCAGTGTCATCTATGAATACCATGAGGCACCGTCTGGAAATAATAGCCAAACAACAAGGGTAAAAATCTGACGCATTGTTATTTTGCTTATTCGCGACATTAAAACCATTTAATCGCTCAGGACACGAAGCCCAACAGAATGAATCACCACGTGTGGCTGCAGAGGGCGCTGTTGCTCAGTAGAACTGACTTGGAGGTCAGCTACAGATTTCATTTATTGTCTTCCATACTCCTGCTTCTTGTCTAGAATGGGCTTCCACATCACTGACAACACGTGCTACCTCACAGCCGACTTATTCTACCTGGAGGTGGTGTTGGTGGCGTGTGGGGGAGTGGAGGAGGTGAAGGTGGCCCCTCAGGGAGCACCCCCTGCTGTAAGTACTGTGTCCAACAAGCAATTAACATCACTCCCCCTGTTACTCTGTGGGTTAATTAAAGGCAATTGTTTTACAGTCCAGTGAGTCTCTCCTGCAGCTGCTGAGGTAAGAGGCAGAGCGACGGTACATTTCAGTCTTGTCTCTAAACTACAGAGATTAATTTGACACAAGCTATTTAAATTTAAAGGTCAAAGAACTTTGCTGAATTCTCCATGAAGTTATCGAGCCTCTTCACCCAGTACAACATCCCAGGAGACAGGTACGGCGGTACGCACTCATCAAACATTTCTATTCTGCATCATTTGTGAGCCTCTTGCCACCAAATCTAACTCTGTATTTATTTTTCCTCCAGTGAAACCAAATTAAAACTTTTCGCATCTCTTCAACACCTCGGGAAGGACTTGCAGCAATTATCACATCTGCCAAGGTGAGCAACGTGAAACACTAATGCTTTAAAAACTTGTTCTGCAAATAAGAGCTCTTACTCTGATGGAGGTTTTTGGAAGTTGAGTGTTTTCTCATAAACTTGATGAAGGGTTGAGAAATAATTCGTCAAATTGATCGATAACAAAGCGTAATCATTCGTTTTTCTGTTGTAAGGACACAGAAGGACTGTGACCCCCAGATGGACATGGTTAACAATGGAAGGATCGGGTGTCTAATAGCCGGAAAAGATGGTACAGATGAAAACTATAGAAGTTATCAACACATACGGTATTTACTTATTTCTTCATATTATATATTTCCTCGCTCTAGATTCCCCCCTGACCATCGAGTTCTTCATGACCCCGACTGACTTGAAGAAATCAGATTCACGTAAGATGCCAAACAAAGTAAAATTGTTACCTATAGACTTGAGGCCCCTTCCTATGTGAGAAGCTTTAAAAGGCTTTTAACAATCATATTTCCCTATTAAAGCTCTTGTTTTTAAAGAAGCAACAGATCCCAGGTCAGCTGTCCATGTCGCCCAGGTGACTGTGGGTGTCAGCGACCTCGCTCACAAGCTTCAGATGGCGTCTGTGATCCCGCAGCCTCCACAGCTGGATCCGCAGGGGTAACGTGTCACCGCTTCACCTCCCGCTCGTCAGGATTACTGTTGGTTTCCCGTCCCACAGTGCACGTGAATGTCACTGTCAGTAGTGTTAATGTAGTGAAATGCCTGTGGCAGCTACCCGGTGTTCCTGCCGCTGGTTGAGGGACCACATGAGACGCTGCCGGCCTGCTTCCTCCTCAAGCTGCAGCCGCCCGTACCAGTGGTGACATCTTTTGTGAAGAAGCTGATCCAAATCACAGGTGAGGGATCTTTATTTGAACATGTGATATTAGGCTTATAGAAGAAGCAGCTCTCATGCACACCCCCCCCTTCTCTCCTCTTCTTCCTCTGTGATATTTCATAGACGTGACTGTGGCAGATGTTGACCTGCAGTGGGCACCATTACCCCAGCATCTGATGAGAGGTTCAGCGAGTGCAAACCACCATGGAGAGACGTTAGATGAGCAGGATACTGTTTTTACAGTGGTATGTAGTTTTTGTTTGAGAGATCCACACACTTTTGTGAAGTTAAATGATGACACAAGACTTGGATGTAAAACGTGACACAATAGAATGTAACTCAGTAGAGCTCAAAGCTCCAACAAGGCCCAACAGTCCCCTTAGATTCAAACAAGCCAAACAGAATTTACTCAAATTCATAGATCTCCATCGAACATAGGATTTTAGATATTAAAAAATACACTGTGCAGTTTAAAAGTAAAATGTGTGATTCTGTGAAGATGGTAAGGGATCAGTGCTTTTTTTCAGCCTCTTCCTGGTGGTGTGATGCACAGTTATATTGTCCCTGGAGCTGCATGGCAGGCGCCCGCACAGAGAGCGACACTGATGGACAGTGTTCCCTTCACCCACCCCGCCCACGTCCCGGCTGCACTGGAGCTGCTGCGTCATCAGTGTGTGATCAACGCCCTGCTGAGGAGCTGCGTCACGTCTCAGAGCGCCCGTCCAGGTAGGAGGAGCTTAACATCCTGAGGCTGCAGGTACATGTGGAGACGTCGTCCTTGCGCAGTGAGCAGCAAACTTAGTTTTTCCAGTCACGTCATGTTTCATTGTTGAATCTTGTTGTCAGGTTCGGTTTGTGACCTGCGCTTCGAAGTCCTTCCCGAGTCTGACACCAGCTTTTCTGTGACTTTCCACCCGCCCGGCACGGACTCCCTGGCTGTTTGTGAGCATTTACCACTATGAGTCATAACTGTGTAATGAAAGTTCAAACAAATGGCAAAGATGAAATCAAAGTTCTCTCCACAGTGCTGGTGAACGTGTGTGACTCTCATCAGATCAGCTGCAGGTTGTTTGGAGCAGGACCATGTGATCTCTCCATGGATGAACACGTCTCCACTGTAATGACGAGGTACGTCTAACCTTCCCTCCCTCTACAGTTTGAAGAACAGACTGTAAATAAACATGGAGGTGACCTTTTTTCTGGGAAGTTGAGCTTTAACGGTAGAAAGTGAAGAAATGTCCTTCTTTATTCACAGTCTATGATTAACACAAATCATTTTATTTATCTGATGATCCTTTATCTGATATCTCTGTGTGTTTTTGACTCAGGTGCTTGTCCGTTCCTGTGACCCTGAGCTCATTATACTCTCAGCTCGGGGAACGCCCCTCTGCCTCGCTTTCTCCCGCCCGCCCGGCCGCCACAGAGGCTGCAAATGACCACTCATCTCCCTCGAGTGCCGCTGTGACGGAGGCCAACGGCACCGTGACGGAGTCCCAGGGTGCAGCTGTGGCAGGGGACAGCTCCAGTGTTTCTGGCTCCGCCTGCTATGCCATGTCTGTCGCCAACGATGAGCTTCTCCCTGAAATAAACACGAGTCCTGCTGCCAACCTTTACACGTTCAGTGCCGAGGATGTGGACGTGTTTTCACAGTGGATGAGCAGTAACGGCGAACTGTCAAAGCTCAGCTGAAACTGTCAGCGACGTCCAAAGTGTTTTATAATTTGTGATTATACATATTTTTGGATTTGATTTAATGTTTTTGCTAAGCAGCTGTAAGGTGGGCACGTCAACTCCAAA
The DNA here is from genome assembly GCF_949316205.1 of Platichthys flesus. Classification (NCBI taxonomy): domain Eukaryota; kingdom Metazoa; phylum Chordata; class Actinopteri; order Pleuronectiformes; family Pleuronectidae; genus Platichthys; species Platichthys flesus. The sequence continues at coordinate 3,993,714 of NC_084965.1, forward strand.
AACCAAATCATGGTAACTTCTATTGGTCTGTTTGTAATTTGCACCTTCTCTGGTATGATCTCCTGAATCTCCTGCAAAGAGCTGAAGTGTTTCTAAAGATGCATTCCAGTGTGGCAGAGATTACTGCCTGTAAAGGTTTGAGGTTTGGCATTTGACCTCCCTCAGACAGCCAAGATCCCGGTTGTGAGCCAATCAGACATTGTGGAAAATAAAGCACATTTTACACTCTTCACGGTAGAAGTCAGCGCTCTGCTTGTTAGGATTAAAAAGTAGAGAGGTGGAGATTGTTTGTGTCGATGTGGATACAAAGTCTGGAATTGTATTCTAGCCCTGAAGCATTTAAATAAAGTTTTGCACGATAAAGAAATGACGTCTGGAGTGAATGTGTGGGAGCTGAAAACCTCAGTGGAATGAAAACCTCCACGGTAACAAATCTCCTGATTACTGCTGAGCAAAATTCTGCTTTTCCTGGGTGTCGGCCAAGACGGCTACCGATATAATATAACACAAATACCACCTGTCTGTATACCATCAAATATTTAGACATCTGAGGCAGTAAAGCAAACATGTGCCCATATAAAGCTCCATCATAGGGAAGAAGAAAAGTTGCATCGACTCCTGTGTGTCTCATACCGGGTCAGAATAGAACTTTTATCACTGTTGAACCTACAGATCTGTTGTCTGTGTCGATCACAAAGGAATTTAACACGTATCCAGGATTTAAAGGATTTAAAGTCGACTGTCAACAGCTGACAACTGCTTTTGTCCAGCGCTCGCATCGACGTATCCAATGACCTGTATGACGTCTAATTATAGAAACATTCCAGCCAGTGTGGTTAAACTCCTCATCTGTCACAGAGCCTTTATCCTTAGAATACGAGAGAGCTTATGTGTCTGTGAGCGGATTGGTGAAGGACGAGTCTGGATAAAGATAACTGTGATGACTTAACCGGTTAAATATTAATGAGGTATAATGGTTAAAAAACTGAATTGTTATTGACTTGGCTTCCATTCTGAGCTGTAGACTGACAGCTGAAGAATAAAAAAGATAAAAAAAAATAATGATTTCTCTCCTTTTGTCTCATCAAGCCAAAACAGCTGCTATCAGGGACATGGAAACAAACAATAGTCTCTGATTGAACCTGTATGTTACATTTAGAAATTGAATTAATTCACACAGAGACAGAGTCTGAGATGTAACCTGTGTTTACACCCTTCATGAGGAGTAAGAGAGAGAGAGAGAGAGAAGGAACATGAGGGGTTCACTTTAGTATCACCATGAGCCTTTTTGTGTGGATGTGTTCTGAGAAGTATTAATACACATCACATTATTCATTTCACATTTAAAGTATATATACACGTGTCAAATACTACTTCATCAAGCTATGTGTATACTTTATGCTCTCTCTATAGCATAAAGTATACACTTTATGCTCTCTCTCTATATATATATATTACCTATTTTATATCTATGAATGTACAGTATTATTTCATATTTCTTTTGTATTCTCTTTTGTAAATGGAGTATCGGCTCCACATTATAATAGTCTGTGTAATATTGTATGTAGCTTATATGTAAAATAAAATTGTTGTTATTATATCTGTCTCAGTGAAACACGTTTGAACCTAAAGAATAAAAGGTTTATTATGAAACTATTTGTATGTTTGTGTATTCATAGAACAGTGAGTCAGTGTGTTGTGTAGTGATGTGTAGTGATTGTGTGTCTGTGGCACAGTCTCTTTCTTATCTTTTTTTAACCCTCCTCCTCCTCCTCCTCCTCATCCTCTGTGTCTGCGGTCTCTTTAAATCCAGTGGAGGAGAAGCTGCGTCCTCTCTTCTCCTCTCTTCTCTCTGCCTGTTCGCTCTCTGCCTGAGAAACAGCTGCTCGACTCTCACGACACTTCCCGAACTTTTTCCTCTCGCAACAGAAAAACTCCTCCATTCCCGGACTTTGCGCTTTTACGCACAGCTCCGGCCACAAACAGAAACTCTGCGCCGCTGGAGGCTCGAGTGAATGTGGGCTTTTCTCTTTTTTCTCTGCGTAATGCTGAGGCGTCCTCTGCTCAACATCTGGATTAACTATTTGGAGTCGGAGCTCGCGGCCCTGCACAAACCTCCGGCTGTCTCGTCCGTCTTCATGGAAAGACTCTGGCTTTTCTCTGGAATTTAACTCCCTTTGACAAACCCGGGCTTTGCGCATAGATTATGTATCCTCTAACATGGGTGCGAACAATGGAAAACAGTATGGAAGCGAGGGTGAGTACTCTAATTACCGCTTTTAAACACTATTCGACTCTAGGGCTCAATATCGTAGAAAAAAATGAGTTGTTTTACATTTCCGTTACATGCCACAGTTTCTCATTTGTGTCCAGGAAAACTTATATTATAAAATAAAGTTCAGTTATTGTTCTGCAGCTTCACCTTAACTCTGGACATCAGTTAGCTTCAGCTCCACACTAGCTCTATCCCCTCTATATCTGGGATTTTATCACTTTGACTCTTTACTTTTCAAGTGTAAGGTTGAACTCGAACCCAACTCCATTCATAAACCTTCTCATTTTAGAGCATGTGTGCTGTTTCTGAGCTCAAAGCTGCTTCTGAGTGTGGATGTGGTCCCTTTGAAAAATGCTTTTTAAAGATGTGCAACGTTTGGATTGTACCTATAATATGTAGAGTGACATCTGGTGGTCATGCTGTATACACGTGAAAATAAATGGGAAGATGCTGCATGCATAAAGGTACAATTATTAATTAATGCTAAATTTAGTCCTTGCACTTCCTTCTTTATTTTTTATTTACCCATATTTCCTCCAGAATTGTGACTTCCATTGTCAGTTTACCTGCAGCTGGTGGCTTTTTATGTATTGCTAGGATTAATACAACTGATTTGGGGTCACATGCACAGCTGTTGTCAGACATGCAAGTATCCAGCTCCTGAGTTAGAGGCACAAGGGATGTTTTTGTAAGTCACAAAAAGTCAAATTAAGAATCGAATATCATCACAGCAGCCGGTTCATCAGTCATCCTCCTGCAGAATTAAAAATATCTGGCTTGAATTTGAAAGAAAGGGTGTTTTCCTGCTGGTTTAATGGCAGGGTGTGAAGTGTTTGGTTGTGTGTGTGTGTGTGTGTGTGGGTGGATGTGTGTGTGTGTGTGCACTGAGTAACTGCGATAACAACTAATTCCAGAGATTTTTCCTCCACAATTCCATATCCTGCTATTGTGTGATTTGGAGGCCATTTTGTGCATATACACAAACACTCCGGGGACATGTGATCGCTGTGCATCTTATGCACAAAGAAGCTGTGATGACAACAACAACTTTAACAACTTGAGCAGGAGACAAGTAACTGATTTCCAGGGCCGTGCAGAGACATTTAGAGGGACATGTGCTCAAAGTTATTGGGCACACGGAGCACAGTATTTTTAAGCTGCAGACACAGACCTCCATCATTTTCAGCACAAGCTGTTGGATTAAAGCAACATATATTCAAACTGAATGAGACACGGAGTCTTGAAACCAAACCACATCATACTAGAGTGTGAAGTGAACCCTGTACTTCTTCCTTTCCTACTGATCATCATGCATGTGAGAGTTCATGATCTGAAAGACTAAGGATCTGTGCAACCAGGTCATTTTGACTAAACGGCACGTTGTGTTTGCGATGTTTCTGTCCTGCAGTCGATTGTTGGATGTTGTCGTTGGGCGGAGTGAAAGAACCAGGGGTTCCTAAGAGGAAAGAGTAAATGGATGATGCACAGCAGAGATTCTCATCAGGATGGAAATGCTTTTTTCTTGTCACACTATGGATTAAAACCTCCAAACATGTCATTAATGATCCGGGACAATGAGTTTATTAGTGAAATCAAACTCCACCTCGCTGCTACAGACACAGAGCAGAGTGTGTTCCCCTTCACGGCTCCCCCCCTCCCCCATGTCCTCCCTCACCCGCTGTCTTTTTCATCTGAGATGTAATCCTCAACATTAGTCAGAAAAAGAAAAACACCCTCCATCGAACACATCGTTTCTGTGTCCGGAGCAGAGATGTTTGTATAAATAACATTCCACTGTGCTCTCTTCCTAAGTCAACAAGTGCAGAGAAAAGATTGGAAGACGTGATGTTAAAAAATAACACGTGGAGCAGCTCCACCTAGAAATCCAGACTGTGAAGGTTCAAGAGCAGATTCCATCATTCCAATGATGAAGGCTGAAGTTTCAATAAAACCAACTTTTCTTTTTACTTAATCCGTGAGAGAATCGCACTTTGCTGATGTTGCACCATGGATGAATCTCAGTTAAGCTACAAGTGCAAACCCAGTGTTTGGTCGTGTTGATGGGATGCGGCCAGATGTGAGCAGGATGATGTCAAACCTCCCAGATGAGAACCTGTGAGCTCGTGAGGTTGGGTTTTGATGAGGTTCCAGCAACTGAAGGTCTCCGGCTGAAGAGCAGAGATGCATGAAGACATTTTGGAACGAGCTTTAAGGGCTTTATTATATTTTCTAATGAATAATTGTCAGATAAAAATGACACAAACCAAACAAGCTCTCATTGTTTTCAGTGCTGCAACGAATTACTGTATTATTAATTCCATTAGTGATTACTTGGCAGATGTGCCCCACCTCTGGTCTAATGTCCGCTGGGATCGGCTTCAGCCCCAACATGACCCTGAAAAGGATAAACAGCATCAATGAAATATGTCATAATTACCGTGCGCATGAGGCGATGTCTGAATATATCCAGTTCAACTTTAAAAATAGTTTAATGGAGATTGATGAATCAACTTATTGTGGCAGGTTTATTGGTTTTAGTGAAGAAGTCATTTCTTTCCAACTATAAAAGAAAGAAAGAAAGAAAGAAAGAAATCTATCCATCCAATAACTGAATAGTGATGTGATTAAATAAACTGAATATCTATTTCTGAAAACATGCTGAGCTTTAGAAAGAGCAGTGGCATTCATTTTTCAAAGTGTCTAACTTTAAAGTTCACACCATCATTACATTCTTTAGAAGGAGATCATACTGCAGGTCTATTTGTATGTTTGTCTGTTAGTTGGCAGGATTGATAAAAACTCATCCTCTCAGTTTGGACCAAAAAATAATCTATTACATTTTGATTTGGATCCAGGATTTTTTATCCACTTACTTATGATATATGGATGTGGACTGGAAGGGATCCATCAATTTCTTTAACATTTTCTGGACAATATCTTCAATTTCCAGGGAATAATTCATAGGTTTAGACTCAAATCTATGAGTATGTGCAGTTTGGTGCAGATTCCATTAAAATGCTGCTGTAGAGGGGTACGCTCTCCAATTTGTGCCATTCTAGGTGTTAGTGTTGTCACCTCATAAAAGAGAACAGTGACTTTATTTGTTATTACCGAACTCTGCGGTCCATCCCTCCACATCTGTTTTCAAGTGTGACTTCACAATTAAGTAGACTCTGGTCACAACTATGCAGCAGCCCTCCACCAACACTTTATATAAGCTCGAGACAGGAAGCAGGAGCTTTCCTGAAAGTCGTTTTTCCACGAAAGCTCCATATAGGCGTCAACCGAGCAGATCTGCGGAGTTCCTCAGGGCCGGGGACAGAAACCCTGTAACCTGCCGAAGATGAGACTGTCTTTGCTCATCTCCAATAGATATTAGAAAAACGGTTGAACACTGACATCCCCAAACCCCTCATGAATATCTGAGTCATTTCTTGGAGCAATAGCAGATGTGCCTGCTCAGTGATTTCACCACAGAATGTCATTCATACCTAAACCTTATGAGCTGCACTGGATTCATATTATTTTATGTGTACGTGTGGGATCATGTGTTGGTGGTGCTCGTTTTAGGAGCTGTCTCATCCGTTGAGGTGGCTGCTCTCGATGTGCATGTGGGTGTGACCGGTTTGAGAATACCTCTCCAGCCTGTCGTGCAGCGTGAAATACACGGACTTAGTCACAGGGAAGCCACAAAGCTGCATTTATGATCTGACAGAGGAATGAAGTGTCACAAACAACTGCAGTCAGAGAGGCGGACGTTTAAAAAGTGTATGCGCTGAAATTTAGCTTGTTTGTGCAGGAGTGTTTCCTCACTCGTCCTCTGGAAGGGAAGGATGAACGGCCGAGTTCGGGAGACTTTTATTCTTCTTCCAAAAAAAGAGAAGCGGACACTTACTCACACATATCGGCTGAGACTTTGTGGATGAGCCAAGGCCCAACCATTCGTCAAGCAACCCGGGAACATAAATGTCATGAGAGCAGAGAGTGATGGGCTTTATATTTCCTTACACTTCATACCTCCTCGCCTCATTAAATGCATCACGAAGGGGCGATCCTGCCTTATCTCGGGCAGACACGCTGCAGGACCGCAGCATAAAGAGCTTGTTTATACGATAAGACTCATAGTTCTTAGTTCAGGGAAGGAAAAATGTCAAATGTGGGTCAATATTTAGAAGTCATCGCACAATATAGGATTTTAAAGCCTCATAAGTTGTGTTTAATTTGTCGTATTCAACAGCAATCTTGTTTTTTTCTTCCACGTTTCCCCTGCAGGTAAAGGGAGCTCAAGCATCTCCTCTGACATAAGTTCGAGCACAGATCACACACCAACTAAAGCTCCAAAGAATGTGGCTACCAGCGAAGGTAAGGCATCTGGTGCTCATTAACCAAACCCCCCTCCCTCCCTTCTTCTTCTTCTTCTTCTTCTTCTTCTTCTTCTCTCCCTCCTCCTCCTCCTTCTCCTCCTGCACTTTCTCCACTGCCTATTTTGGGAGAGAAACCTGTGTGTTCCTGGGATAACCCTAGATTGAAAACAAACTCACAGCTGCCGTCAGAGACCAGAAAGCATTTCGTGGGCTTTGTTTCAGAAGAAGGAGAAAAAAAAAAGAGAAAAACGCCTGGCTTCTCATTGTGGAAGAATGCTTATCTAAACTGTGGTCGTATCAGGCTCAAAGCCCTGCGAAGGAGGGAGGGAAGGAGGGAAGGAGGGAGGGAGGCCTGCAAGAGAGAGAGAAAGGGGGGGGGGGGCTCGCTGGAGAAGGAGAAGGTGTGGGGAGTGGAAACGGGGGAACGAGAGCTTCACCTCCTGCTCCTCGTCTCCTCGTCTCCTCGCAGCTCTCTGGCTCCCTCTCGCACTCCCCACACTCCGGCAGGCGTCCAGCGCTGGCAGCTCCTGCTCGCCTCTGTCAGGAGGTTCTGAGCTGTGAGTGTAAACTGTGTGCTCACTGCAGTGCTTCAGGGAAACGCTGCAGCTGACTGATGCCTCCTGAAGCCTCCGGTAAACAGCTGTCGCATTAGCGGATCAGTCTCGGGCAGTTTTTTAACAGATCTGTCAGTCAGAGCCGCAGTTTCCTGTCATTTCAACAGAATTCAATAAACTAAAGAGTTATAATCTGATTTCTATCTTGAAATAATAATAATTATAATCCTAGTGTCTTGTAAAACCTTGATTCTGAGCTTTTGCTCTACAAGAGCTTGAGTTTTTGTATGAACTAGAAATTAACAAGCTTAGCTTATAACAAGTTTATCATAACATGTTACCGTTAAGGCCTCGAAGGCTTTTGTTATTAATTCACAGGAACAAGTTGTTGGGTTTAAAATCCAAACAGCCTGATTAAAGAATCTGAAACGCTCCACTGAGCTCAGGTGGTACTCATCTGTGGTTCAGTTATTTTTAACATCACAGAGCAGCTGTAAGTATTTGTCCCTTTTTGATATGTCCCGTCACTAAAAGGTAAAACATGACGATACGCAGCATCTTGACCTCACATGTCGTGGAGGTTCACAGGTTTGTCTGATGGCCACTGGGCAGGAAATGTTAAAAGAGAGAGAATCAAACCTCAGAAGCCAATGAATGAGTCACTGATTCACTGATTTGACCTTTAACCTCATCACAACCCGGCACAGACACATGCTGGTCTCTCTCCCTCTCCCCCTTTGTGCTGTCGTCTCTTGACCAGTGAATCACCGACTGTTGTCCACGCTCGTTGCTCTCGTGCATTGTCATCACCGATCTTAACTTTTTTCTCTGGCACGTCGAGCGTGGTGTTCTCGTGGCTCCGCGCCGCCCACAAGAAAACAAACAGCAGCAGGGAGCTCGTGTTTAGAAGCGTCGCTCGGCCAGAGACTTCGAGGTGTTTCTCCTGGAGGAAGAAACTCTCCTCACGAGTCGCCTGGTGCTCGCTTGGTTCCAACACCGCCAAAAGAGCGGGAGGGGGAAATTGAACAACCTGTGCAGATAGAAATATAAAGACAAGAGTCTAGTTTATGACCAGTGGCTTCCAGACCATATCATCCCTCTGTGTTATGGCTGAAATTGTTATACTTTTTTCCTCCATGTTAAGTGGGAGTAATTACATGGTCTGGAACCACCGAGGCCACAGTCAAATCCCCCCTCCTTAAAAAGCAGCATGGACACACACACGTACACACACACACACACACACGTACACAGTGGCAGATCATACAGTGCTTGCCCACCTCGTCCTGTGGTCCACTAAACTAATCAGGAAGCCGTCTGGGCTGTTTCCCCCACCACACACTGGGAGTATTCATGTACTGGCCTCCAGTGTTCTGATACTGCAGTAATGTCCCTGCAGTCATACGGTCACTTAGGATCTCCCACGGTGTGGGGGGGGGTGCTACAGGCAATTGGCGTATATAGATGTTTCCTGCAGGAGGAGCTGCACGTGTTTCTGTTTTTATCTGTGACATGACTTTTATCACAAGTGACATTAGAAAGCAGAAGTAAACTTGTTTTCTTTCAGCGAGGAACAAATCATGCAGATTCGACTTCACCAATCTAACTAGATGCAATTCTAATCTGCGTAAATGGACTTTTCTCAGATCAGACATGGGAGTTAGATGACGGTTGAAACAATATGTTTAGTTTCTCAATGTTTTTGACTTTAAGGGCATGAAATAACATATCGAGTTGCCAAACTTATGTCTTATTCAATGTACGAATGCAATGTATCCAGTGTATCACTTATAATATAAAATTAGCTGTCATATCATCCATTTGTATTCTTATAAAGTCTATGAATACAAATGTTCAAGTTGATGATTGGAATCAGCAGTAAAAGACTACTAAGAGTATTTCACCCTTATGAAGTCATTTCTTATGATTTCTGAGAGAGAGAGATTGTTTCCAAACAAGAGAAACTATCTGTAAAGTACTTCTGACGAGGAATGTTTTGTTTTTCTAAAGATAAAAACAAATTTCCCACTGGGAGAACCAGAAAAGAAACTATCCTCACCTCAGAATTCAAGACCGAGTGGCTTTAAAGTCCATAATACTGAATAGTTATGAAAGTACTTGTTGTTCAGGTCTAATATCAGCATGCAGACAGAAACTAGGCCGTTGCTTTTCTTCCTGGTCCAATGTCTATTCCCACAAAATCAACATGAGGAAGTTACGCTCATTCTGCTCCTGAAAACAAACGGTCATCTGGCAGGCTCCTGCAAAGTGTCTCTGTTTTCATTTATTATTCCGTCGGGCTTGTGGCGTCCTGACCCAGTTGAGTTGCTTATTAGCCGCAGACAGAAAGGCACAGTCCCTGCACAGTAAATCCCTCTTGTGGGATGAAATTGAGTATCTCCCAGCAGGGGTTACACTGTGACCCTCGCCTGGGCCTCAGGGGTTTGCTTTGGCACGGCCGAACTCGGAATGCGGCTCAGATGGGGAGCTGACAACACCCTGAGATGTTCGGCCTGCGGGGCTGTGACTCCTGAAGACCCTTTTTGATCCTGATCGGTCGAAGCTGTGGCCGCTGACGTGACGCAGGCTCACAGGGGGGTCGATCTGCGGGTCGGCTCCGTCACCCGTTTGTAATGGCACCAGGAAGGTGGGAGCTGTGGGAACAATGAGCGCACCGCCTTCCTCCCCGTCTGCCAAGCACCAGAGAAACAGTGATAACGCTGACCGGGAAAAGTTTACTCCGTCCTTCCATCCACCTCCGACACTGTGCCACAATAATACATCATGTAGGATTCAGTCAATTCTTCAGATTAAACCTCTTTACCAAAGTCTGTTTCTCGCATTAAGTCTTTACGGCGTTCCCACACGAGGGAGGGATCGAGGGAGCAGTTATTTCCATTAAAGATTCATCTGCTGATTATGTTATGCTGAATTGATTATTCAATAGATTTAGTCTATACAATAAGTATTCATATTTATATATATTTATATATTTATCTTGCTCATAGTGTATTCATCGTTCTTATATCATACCATACCTCTTACTTATACTTACTTTTCATATTTCATTTATATTTCTTACTCTACTTCTTATTTATTTATATATTCCACTATGCACAATACTCTGCACTTTTACTGCCTTACTTTTGCACTTCTAGTTAGATGCTAAACTGCATTTCGTTGTATAAGTACTTGTACTGTGCAATGACAACAGTCTAATCTAATCTAATCTAGAAAGTAGTGACGTCTTCAACTGTTCAAAGGCTTTATATTCTACAATTTATGACTTTATATGACAAAGAAAAAACAGAAAACCTTTGATATATGAGAATGAAACCAGAAAATTAGCTTGAATATCTGTTGAACACTTGCACTAATGTGGCCGAAATCTGGACCGAAGGCTGTGTCTGTTTTCATATACGTATCCAATGTTGAGCATAATTTGCCCTTAGCCAAATCTCTACAGGAATTAAAGGGAATGAATCTAACCGGCCTGAATTATGTTTCTCTTACTGTCCAGTGTAAACAGCTCCAGCACTAACGTCTCCACCGTGTTACTGATTTGACCCTCTGAAGGGAAACGAACCCCTCGCACCTCATCTGTAAACCAGCCTCACTCCCTCCTGTTGACTCTGCCGGACAGATCGTGTTTCGCTGTTTGTGTTTTGACGCCGGCTGCAGTTCGGTGTTTATTCGTGACGTTTTCTCTCGGGAGAGAAAAAGATTTAAGTTTGTTATTCTCCACTCGCGCTGTACATGTAACTTTGAATCTCTCATCTGAAGTCGTTAGGGCAGCGATCAACCAGCCTCTGTGACAAATCTGTCTTTTTTTTAAAGTTTGGGTGAAACCTAATGCTGCATGTGTTCTGTTTTCCTGCAGCTGCGTGGGGAGGCGGAGGAGTTTGTTTAGACGGGGGAGAATCTGTTTCTAGAGGGAAATGTTTGGCTGACAAACAACAACTTATAGTGGCGGATTGTTCCTCGATCAAATGTACAGAAAGTCACTGCTCTAAGAAGTTTATGCTCATGAACAGGAGGCCGAGCCGGTGGGAAACGAATCTGTCCCTTTTCGGCACTTTGACCTTGGACACGAAGCAGCAGCCTGGAGTTATTACTGGACGTTTATCAGGACGTCTGTGGTGATTGTGATGAGAAACATCGGTGATTTATCTCTAATCCTCATTGGAAATTGTCGGTGCAGGGAGAGAACACAGAGAGGCGAGGAATGCCAACGTTATTTCCCCCCAGACTTTCCTCATCAGCTGTCCTGGCTCCTCCCCCTTCCTCTCCGCCGCTCCACCAGCCAGGAAATCTGAGCGAAAAAGCACAGAACGAGAAAAAGAGTGAAAGCAGTTTACCGTAGGAGGAAGAGGAGGAGGAGGAGGAGGAGGGGGAGGAGGAGGAGGAGGAGGAGGAGGAGGAGGAGGAAGAGGAGGAGGAGGAGGGGGAGGAGGAGGAGGAGGAGGAGGAGGAGGGGGAGGCAGCCCGGCAAGCAGAGCTCTCCATCTCATAACTCTTCTGTGATCACTGCTCACTCCTCTCGTTCTCGGCCTCAGGGAGGAAGCTCTCTCCTTGTTGTTTTCGGTGCGTTCACCGTGTTCCTCACCGGGGTCACGGTTTTCAGGTCGGCTGCAGCGGCGTGTTCGACAGGAGCTGGGACGGACGCCACCTGGCCCACTCGCCCGCTCGCTTCCTGTACGATTTGGGGCTGCAGGCGATGTTTTCACTGTGATACACCTGGGCCTCTCTCTGCTTTTCATGTGGCGATACGACCACAGACGAACTGACACATCGAACCCCCCCTCCCCCCCTCGTTTTCATGCTGTGGTTTGTGTCATTACGTAAGCGGGGGAAGTGTCAGTCGGGGGCTGAAGCTGCAATGGTACAAAAACTAAGAGGAAAGTTTCCCTCTGGTTCGTTTTCTTCGGGGGAATTGATGAATAATGTTTCGTAGAACATTGATGTCACAGAGCAACCGGAACAGATTATTAGTTCTTCTTTATCCAAAGCTTAATAAAGTGTGTATGTTAAATAAAGCAGCAGCTAAATAGCTTCATACTTAGCACATACAGCTGTTAGCATGAGTGCAGTACGGGCAATTAGGAGGCATAGTCCACTAAATAGCCAGTTAGCCATTTTAGGCTTAGTCATACTAAGTGTAAAATTAATGTTTAGTATAAAATGTGGGATTTTCCGACGTCTGACGTTGTTGTTGTTGCACGTCAGAATCCGACCAGTGTCCGAAATGTTCTCTCCCTTTGCCAATAACCTCGATAAACAGCCCGGTGCGAGGAGGAGGAGCTAAGCAGCGATACCTCCAACACGTTGAGTCTAAGGTTGAGACGCACAAACCTCAAAACAACAAGTCCTGGTATGAAACTAAAAGATTAATAACGTGTATTTTCCATCCTGCAAATTCTGAACAGTCCTTCCAAGACTAAAATGTTCCAGTTCCATGAGGCAGCTGCTCAGGACTGTGATGTGGAGCCAGTGTGACAGTTCTACACAGTTCATGTTACGTAAATATATACCGGCAGCGCAACGCATAGCTGCTCTCTCTCCAGCGTAAAGATTTATGTGAAGACGATTGTTTTTCGTCGTGAACAAATCTGCGTCCCTGTAAAAGAACCTCTCTCCGGTCGCTCTTCTGTCAGAGGTTTCTAACCACAGAAGTTCCAGCACTTCCCTTGTTCTGTTGCTTTAACCACATGAGATCATTACATTTGCTCCTCATCACAACCAAATCAACTGTTTGGGGCCAGCGCTCACTTTTCCATTCCCCTCTGATGTGCAGTTCCTCTGCGTGCGTGCCTGTGTGTGTGTGTGTGTGTCTGTGTGTAGTTACGCTCCTCAGTCATTTAACACTACTGTCACTCCCTGTAACTCTTCTCACGCACCCGCAGCAAAGAGCATGAACTGTACAGAAAGGCATCTCGTGCACATGAGGATCTAACTTCTTTGACATCTCGATTTAACAACGTGTAAAAAACAAAATATTTAAATAAACGACATCATCCTGAATTCCAGCGACTCGCAAAAAGGCCAGATCAATTTTGAATGACGCTCAATTGCCTCCGGTGTCTCAACTGTCGTCTCCACTGTGGAAATGTGCTGTGATGAAGTGATGGGTGAGACTCGTTCTAACAGACGGTCGAGCTTTAAGAGGCGGAAAACTCCCCCGGAGGAAAGTCGTGGTGATGTCGGGGAAAGAGTGTTGCAGCTCCTGGCGCTCTGGAGACTGAGTGAGTGTGAGAAAACCCTGCAGTCCAGGAGTGGAGGAGCTGTGGGGGGGGTTGTGCAGAGCTGAGGAGCCTGTTTCCTGTCCGAGCGTCCACATTGTAAAGGAACCAGCAGGGCCCTATTGTCTCTCACATTGTCCAGTGCAAAAGACCTTCCTGTAGCGAAGGCTCTGCTGATAGCCGAGCCGCCACACTGTACGCTAATATCAACTTCCATGTATTCAGTAAAACCTGAGACCGACCCAGATGGTTTCTATCCCAGGACTTCTCCCTCCCTCACTCAGATGTTTCTCTTTAAGGAGCTGCAGTGCTGATGCATTCATTTGTGTTTTTCTCATTCGGTCAAACTCCTGCTGCCTGGTTGTTTTTTATTATCTGAACTTTCTCTGTTTTAACACTTCCCCTCGTTTTTGTTTCTGATGATATGGATTTGATTTCCTCGGCCGTGAGAAGAATACGATCCGTCTCTGATTCCCTCACAGAGGAAACATCCCTACTGCTGCTTTTTGTTTGGAAACTCATCAACTTTGCTGCAGATACTTCTGGAGTTTTAGAGACACTAAAACAGAGAAGCTAGGAAACGCTGCTTGACCCGTTTTAGTTTGAAAACTCCGGGGCTGCGTTTGAGTTTGGACGAGCAGAACCTGAGATGTTTGGACACTCACAACCTCTTGGGTCTTTTCTGAATCAAAGGGGCGCTTACCACATGACCCCCCCCCCCACCACCGGAAGAAAACAACCGGCATTAGCCTCGGCTACCAGTGCACAACACAACGTCCATGATCAATTACAAATGTCACTGACCCTGTTATCATGGCAGTTAAATCTGTGAACACTGGCTAGTGCATGCCCAGTGTTCTTGAGTGTTCATGTGCGTTTTCAGACGTGTTGGTACGGACCGGGAATCAGACTTCTCGTGTGGAGAGAGGTCGTTTTAGTTTGAAAGTGATTGTCCACGTCATCATCTCCAAACAACTCCATCTCTGCCCGTTCAAATTAAAAATGTTTTCAGGCAGCAGAGGCCAGAAGCGTTTTCCAAACTTCTGTTGTAGCGTCTTTAAAACTCAGACATGTTGTGGATCGCTGGCGTATCTGTAGCAGAGTTGACGCACTTCCAAACTAATTCGTAGTTATATCGATGCGGCCTTACTCCACACCACCCCGTCTTGGCAGAGCAGGGCGCAGCACAGAGCAGGAACATGTCATAGGCCTAATGGCATTGAGGTAATGGATTGGTCCGTCCTGCCAGATGCAGCAGTAGTAACCCTGTGAGCTCCAGACCGGGTCTTAGCGGAGCTTCACGGCACCGCGAGATCCTGAGTGGAATCCCTAAAGCTTTGGTTTATGAGCAGACTGCGTCAAAGTCTGGATTGACCCTCCCTGTGCACTTGTCTCCGTCTCTGGTAAATTCAGCAGAGTCCACTGCCAATTTTAACACCCCCCCCCCCCCCCCCCCCCCGCCTTTCCTTTTCTTCTTGCTCCCATTTTCTTTTGCTTACCCTCAAAATCTGTTTTTCTTCACCACTCTGTCCTTTTTTCCGGGGGGGGGGGGGGGGGGGGTAATTCGGCAGGTTTTTCCATTAAGGCGACATCGCTCCCAACATGCAGCTGCGCCTCTTCATCACGCGGTCATCTCGTCTCTTCACTGATCACTCCGATTGATTTACATTAAACCTCTGGTATCAAAGCTCGGCCCAGATGTGTCTCAGAAGTCCACGTTAATGGGATCCGGCTGCGGCGCGGCTGCGGATCAGCTCCCATTCGGGTATTAGTGGCAAATGATTTCAGCCAAGTATGCCTTGCTGTGGCTACATGCACATTCAAAATGCATGAGTTTCTCTTTCATTTCACCAACCGCTCCGTTGTTCTTTGTCCGGGGCAGAGACCAGATGTTCCACTGTTTCTCCTCTGATTTCCTAAAGCGAGCTGAGTCCTCCACCATCTGCACTCGCAGTGGCTTCAAGAGGAGTTTAGCAGCTGGACGGTATTTGTTCTGTTAATGATAGGCTTGTAGTGATGCGGGGAAATAAAGCACAGCACTTCTGGTTAAGAAAAGTTGATTTTGTCATGCTTAGCGTTCGGAGCTGCAGGTGAACGCAGATTAAATCCCAGAGATCTCACCCCTAAGGTCCGTTTACTAGCTGTTTCTGGAGCTTTCAGTCACATCATGTGGTCCTTATTAGTGGACACGGTTTTCTTATAGTTGCTATGGAGAAATCCAGGCTTGGTATCTGTTATGATTTTATTCATGGCACCTCTAGGACTCTTCATCCATGTTGGTGCATAAATGAATCCCACAGTTCATTATTAATCGTATTTGATTTTATGATTCATACTTCCGGGCTTCGTACACGTGGCACTTGAAAGTTTCTTTAAAAGTTTGAAAATTGGACCTCGAGTGGTTTAAAGGTCAAGAGGGAACTTTAACGTCTGTTTGATGTTTTAAGGGGATCTGCAGTCTTTGAAATTTGAATATATAGGATGTATATCTGGATAAACTGTGATGATTCACGATCCCTTGATGAACATATCAGAGAGAATTTTTGTGTTGGACTTCATTCTGTAATTCTATATTATTTCATGCTTTATTTTGAAGCCTCAATCCTTGTGTCTCTTGCTTGCTTTACTTCCTGTCTTTGTCCTGTTTCCCGGCTGCACTCGTCCTCCTGTGATTCACCTGTGTTCAACTCAATATATTCTCTCAGCCCCTTGTCCCGTGTGTCGGTTTGTGTGTTTATTTATGGATTCACCATCATTCTGTTTATGGGTTTTGAAGTTTTGGTTTCTTGGAATTTCCTATTTGGATAATAACGCTTTTCTTAAATGCCGTAACACCACAGCTATTTAACTAGAAGGGTGCATGGTGGAGTGCAAACCCTGCCAAGGCCCATAAATATAATCAAGCTGCACCAAATTGCACAAACTAATAGATGTCAGTCGTCTCAATACGCCTGCTCGACAGATGCAAAAACAATACGTTCATCTCATATCCAGAAGTAACAAAGTGTGAACCATGTGAATATTTTGGTCTTGAGATCATTGTCAACAACTTCATCGTCGGTGAATGAATAAACAGGTGCAGTCTGAAAACATATAGACGACACCTGGACGCTGTAAAAGTTCCTGTTGCTATCGATCTGAACCCTGGTGCAACGCAGCAACTGTAAATCTGTCTCCATTTAACTTTCCCCAGCAGCTGTGTGAGTGTGTGTCTGGGTACGAGCGGGGGTGGATGCACTTTGTCTGGTAGCGTTGTGTTGCTCCGGGCTCGCAGCCCATTTCTGATCAGCGACACGTGTGATCACGCACTTTGGAAGTGGCTCCTTACTCGGTGGCAGAAGATTTTCGTCTTCCTGTACACGGGATCCTTCATATTATCTCGGACGTGCATAATGAAGCCGAGGCCTCAGACATCCATCAAAACTAACGACTCGAGAAATGTCTCCTTGGAAAATCTGATCTTCGGCTGCATGATGAGATTTTTTGTGGAGAGTTTTTGTTGTGATGCCACAGAATTGATCCCAGACTTTGATTTTTAGCCATAAATATGAATCCCTCATTAATTTTCTGTAAGCTTGTAGTAGCTGGAAGCTTGGAGTTGTATGAGGTCATTGTGACCTTTGATCACTGACATCTTATCAGTTCATCTTTGAGTCCAAGTGAGAACTGGTCCAAATTTGACAAAATGTTATAAAGGGAGAATTGAGATATCATGTTAAAGAGGCCCGTGAATATGTAAGGTCACCTTGACCTTGACCTTGACCAGATGACTAAGATATCCTGATTCTAACGTGTTTGTGTAACTCTTTCCTGTCGACTGTGTAGCTCCAGTCGTGTTGGATGAATCCACAAACACAAGGTTCTCACTCAGGAATCTTGCAACATTCATAATGGACTCGAATAAACATAAAAGTCAGAGGAGCGTGACTGCCCTGACATATTTGAACAGGTGTGTGAAGTCTGACATAGATGAGGTGTTTATAGGACCTCGGACCATTAAACTTGTATTAAGCAAAATAAAAATAACTGCTTTATCATTGGAAAGATCCAGACGAGAGGCCAAGATAAGCTTAATAAGAAATAATCCAACACATCTATATAGACGGACCACCCACGAGAATGTGAGGCCTCAAACCAAACTGACGTCCCACAGGAACGATAAACCTCGTGTTTGCTGCAGATTAATTTATCCTAGACGCTGCTACTCTTTAGTTCTGTCTTGAGCTTGGATGCGAGTGAGACTTTTAAGGCTCACAGGAGGCAGTTGTAAAATAGCTGTGAATCGGAGGACATGTCCCCCGAGAGAGAGGACGAGCCTGCGCATGTCATCAGTGGCGAGTCGGGAGGCGCACCGAGCTGACGGGTCTGGAATAGAGATCCTCCGCGCGGCCATGAGGACGGTGTCACTGTCTCGTCTCAGCACACAAATCCACATGACGGGCAGGAGGCCGTTCATTTGTCATGCAGATGTTGACACACAGCGTGGAAGCAGCTGACTGTCGGTCCTGAAGCCGCCATTAGTCAACGTCCATCAGCTACGGTTCAGTCTGCACGACTAGAACTCCACATGTGGGTTAACGCAGGTAACCTGATTATTATGTCAACTTAAACTCATGGGAATACCGATCTAGCTGAGATACGACTCAAAACTAAATTTGACTCACACACAGATGTTACAATTCCTCATTAAAAGGTCTGAAAACAACTGGCCTGCGTCCTTGAGATGCTTTTAGTGACGAATCAAACTGGGGTCGTTGGGTATGATGGAGGCCGATAGCATCAGAGGAGAGCACTCAGCGTCCCGGGGGTGACGGGTCGAGTCCGATCCGACGCCTCAGCCGCTGTCCTCTCCTCCACAGTGATGGGATCCAGCCACCATCTTCTCGCAATCAGCGCACATCTGTCAGGAGGGCCTCAGTGTTTACACAGGAAACACCGTACGCTGCTTTGAAGAGTCCCGGTCGCTGCTGCCCAAACGTTCCCGAGATAAACGTGACACGTTTTCTCCCAGAACACGATAACGACCCCGATGGAAACGCCTCTTCAGTGAAGATCAAAGCCGGTGTGGGTCCATCGCGATGAAGACGAGACTTTTTGACGAACGATGTGGCCTTTTAGTTTATTTTTCTCCAGCTGTCAATTATAAAGTGATACGGTGTCTTCTCTGGAACAGATACAGAGAAAGACTAACTCTCAGATGGCAATATGTCTGCTTTAAGGCCCCAAGCTCGAGGATACGTTAGCCTCCACTTGCATAACAGCATTTTGGCTGATTCCCATTAATAGAGGTGCTAATTTTCAGTTTCTGTTGCGTTGATTTAGTTTCTTGAAAAGACGGAAGAATTGAGCAACCTGTGTTTTCTCTGCAGCTGTTTCTCGTGGGCTGTGTTTGTGTGGGAGCTCTGATGAGTCTCGATTATCTCAGTCTGATGAGAGGAGGCTGTAGCTTGTGTCAGGGGAAGTGTTGCATCCTGTGTTTCCTTTCTGCGTGAGATTATTTATCACACTCACATTGTCATCTGTTGCTAAATGCACTTTAATCTAAAGCATGTTGAGTATCTTTGCCGTATTCAGACGTCTAATTTTCTTTATTTTTCCAGTCCGTCTCCAAAGTCCCCAGATGCAAACCTCCACCACCGGAGTGTCTCCTTCAGAGGCTCAGCTTGTCTTTCTCCTTGCATGGAAACACTTAGTCTCTGGGTTTTTTCGCTGTTCTCTCCACCGCAGGTTACAGTACAGTCACAGCACGACTGTTTACAGTTGTCACAAGTCCTTCTGAGAAGTGGAGGAAATTGCTTGTGGAAATATAAGTGCATGAGTCAGGCCTTGAGAAAAGACCGAGGAGAACAGGGTCGGATCGCTGTGGCCTGTTCTCTGTGAGATTCTTGCTGGAATGCACTAAATGTCACAGACTGATGAAGCTATTTAATGTATGTGAGGGAGGTTTTTTCCCTTTTAGCAAAAGTGGAAATATGACGTGGTTGGCTTTTAATTTTCCAGATCTGGAAATTTATTTCTCAGTATTTGCACCAGTGATAAAGTATTAGACATCATAGTGGAAGTCTTGTTCCTTTGGTTTAATGCTGTTTAGAAATCCTATTAAAAGTTACACTAGCAACTGTTTAAAACACATTATTAGATTTTTTATATTTTGTACTTGTTATGTCACGTATGTACTTTTGGGTTTTAGTACAATTGAGTTAATCTATTCAGTCTATTTTTCTAAATAGTCTGTCCCTTTGTCCGGGTTAGTCGTGGTTCATTTCCCATCCTTCCACCAAGTCCTGTGGAAATTCGTTCAGCAGTTTTTGTTCAATTGAAAAAAGACACAAACAAATCAACAGACGGATGAAAACATAAAGTTCTTGGCAGAGGTAACAATAAGGAATCACTGGTATGTTCAAAACAAAGGGATTAATAGGAAGAAACTCTCAGAGACTCTCCAGACACTAACTCCCTTTGTCTCTTTGTCTCTTTGTCTCTTTGTCTCTTTGTCGCTCCAGGTCCAGAGTCCAGCACGAGGACTCTGAGCACCCCCAGCCCGGGTCTGATTCTGCCGTCCAAGTCCTCCTCGCTCTCCTCGCCCGCCCTCTCCAGCAACGGCCATGAGACCAACTCCTCGTCCTCGTCCTCCGCCCTCGCAGAGACGGTCGCCGTGGTCCACCCTCAGCCCGGCACCCACACCCGCTCCCGCCAGTCCAAAACCCACCACCACGCCCCCATCGACCTCCTCCCCGACCACGCCCTGCTGCAGATCTTCTCCCATCTCCCCACCAACCAGCTGTGTCGCTGTGCCCGCGTGTGCCGCCGCTGGTACAACCTGGCGTGGGACCCGAGGCTGTGGAGCACCGTGCGGCTGACCGGGGAGCTGCTCCACGCCGACCGAGCCATCAGGGTCCTGACCCGCCGGCTGTGCCAGGACACGCCCAACGTGTGCCTGACCCTGGAGACGGTGGTGGTGAGCGGCTGCAAGAGGCTCACCGACCGGGGGCTGCACGTGGTGGCCCACAGCTGCCCGGAGCTGCGCCGCCTGGAGGTTGCCGGGTGTTATAACATCTCCAATGACGCCGTGTTTGAGGTGGTGTCCCGCTGCCCCAACCTGGAACACCTGAACCTCTCAGGTAAAACGTTTCTGTCTGATCATATTCAATAAGAGTGTGTCTGCTGCAAGGTTTCTGGTTTTGAAGTTACAATATGGAACCAAAACTAACCAGATCAGAGACGTGAAGCTAGGTTCAGACGTTCAGGTGAGAAAACGTCCTCAATCCAAACCAGGGGGGGGGGGGGGGGGCTACTGCCTCACATTGTGCACGTGTGGAGTTACCTCAAAGAATTCCTCCTCTCGGTCCTTCCCAGTCTTTTCTCCTGAAGCTGGTAAAATCATCAGAGAAGCCGGAGCAGCCCTGCCAACCTCCAGCTCCCATGTGGAAGAAGAAAGACTTCTCTTTGCCTCAACATGAGGGAAAGAGCCGGTTTCTGGTGGTTTCATTAGGGAAGTGACACAAATAACGTGGACCTGGACAGAACCGCGCTGCCACTTTGGCCCTTTGATGCTAAAAGTAAACTTTTTTAAAAGTTTGTGGTTTTAATTTTGAAAAGCCAAAAGTGATTAAATCATACTGTAATGTTTTTTGAGCAGTGAGGAGATGAGTGTTGCTTTTCATCCAGAAAACTGATCAGTGTTTTTTAATGTTTTCATTCTTATAGTTACAGGCATGAGGCCAAATACAGAAGGTTTTACTGTGGCGCCCTCTAGTGGTCACTCACTTAACTTAACCTTCTTATCCACAGACTCCTATCACAGCAATGATAATGTATAACAGTAAAAATGTAATCTACCCAGAGCTGACGACCTCTCGTTCCCTCCTCTTCCTCCAGGCTGCTCCAAGGTGACGTGCATCAGTCTTACCCAGGAGGCCTCGCTCCAGCTGTCCCCCCTGCACGGCCAGCAGATTTCCATCCACTACCTGGACATGACCGACTGCTTCTCCCTCGAGGACGAGGGGTTGCGAACTATCGCCTCCCACTGCCCCCGCCTGACGCATCTGTATCTGCGCCGCTGCACCAGACTGACGGACGAGGCCTTGCGCCACCTGGCTCTCCACTGCCCTTCAATACGGGAGCTCAGCCTCAGCGACTGCCGCCTGGTGGGGGACTTCGGGCTGCGCGAGGTCGCCCGCCTGGAGGGCTGCCTGCGCTACCTGAGCATAGCCCACTGTACCCGCATCACGGACGTGGGCATGCGCTACGTGGCCCGCTACTGCCCGAGACTGCGCTACTTGAACGCGAGGGGTTGTGAGGGGCTGACGGACCACGGCCTCAGCCACTTGTCCAGGAGCTGCCCCAAGCTCAAGTCCCTGGACGTGGGCAAATGTCCGCTGGTGTCCGACAGCGGCCTGGAGCAGCTGGCGATGTACTGCCAAGGCCTGAGGCGAGTGAGTCTCAGAGCCTGCGAGAGCGTCACGGGCCGAGGACTCAAAGCTCTGGCGGCCAACTGCTGCGAGCTGCAGCTCCTGAACGTGCAGGACTGCGAGGTGTCTCCGGAGGCCCTGCGGTTCGTCAGGCGACACTGCCGCCGCTGCGTCATCGAGCACACGAACCCGGCGTTCTACTGAGGCCGGCAGCTTTTGGACGGCTCCTCTGACAAGTGGATGTTTTAATATTCCTGCTATGGTGTTGGCAGAGTTCAGCGACATGACGTGTCAGGACTGGTGGAAAACTGGGGGTGCAATACTGGCCAGGAAATGTCTTTTTTTCAAATGCGCTTAGTGGCTGTTAATGCTGTTCTTTGAAAATACGTCATAGAATGTATTTAACATATTTATCTGTAAAAAAAAAAGGCAGAGAGGTGCAGTATCTCAACATCTTACTTGTTTTTGTCTCCGTCACCATTTGCAGTGTAACAACATGCAACACTGAGCACTGGGTACAGTCGTGTTACCTTTAAAAACATTGTAATATATTTTATTTTTAAAGCTCATCATCACCTTAAAAACCCTGAGTCACAATCATAAGCAAACATTACTGCATCTATTTATAAACTGCAAGTGTCTGCAGAATAAACCACTAAGAATGTAGCAACAGAGCAGATCCGGGGCCTCATTTGTCACCGTCGCACAAAACGCAAAAGTTGGGATCTGAAAACACAAACTTGAGAAAGTGTGGCGATGCAGACGTGAGGTGGTGAATTAAATCCAGATTATCGATTCTCTTTATCATAAACTTAAAAACCAGCATTGTTGCTTGTGCAAAAGTTTCATAAGAACCTCTGCACTGTTGTGTAAATGAGGCCCCCGGTGATTTCACATATACTCAGTGTCACTATCTTTATGTTTTTGTGCAGATGCACTTTACACAATCGCTCTGACAATCACTTCCCCCGAGTCATATTTCATATTTCATCAATACTATTTCTATTAATCAAACTATCAGACAAACAACTAACTGTTATGGGACCATTGCTGAAAATACACAAGGACACGTTGCTGCTATAACTGTGCCAATAAAACTTTTCTGACAATCCGCCTCCACAATGGAGTTTTTATTCAGCCAATCATCTGTCATCTTAAAGGATCTAAATTTGTACATAAAGATATTTTAGCTTTATTGTTGTTAAACAGGAGGAAGTGGAGACCCCTCCATCTTTAATCACTCTGTGATCTGCACATGTTACAAAACAGTATCTATGACAAGCATGTGTGTCTTTGTCAAAGGTTGTGTTCCCCTTTAAGGACTCGAGTGTCAAAGGTCAGTGAGTCAAGGAGGGAAAATGTGCTTCCTGCCTTCACGCTGTCGGCGGAAAGTTTGTAATCTGACATTGAAATAGAAGCAGCTGCCCCCAAACGCTTTCCTGCCAGAGGGGAAACATTCTGTGCTCCTGCGATTCGGAGAACTGGTGTGGTGTCTTTAAAGACATCCACTGTGGGAGGACATTACAGGACAGGGGGGGTGCGGAGGAGTAATTAGACATTCAGTTCCCTCATCCACCACTGAGGTCTTTACAGGGAGGGAGTTAAGTGAAACATTAAAGTGCTGAAGATGTGAGTATTCACTTATTGGAAACCTCATATTTCCTGGTAATCAGCTGCAGCAATATGCTGGTCACCAGTAGAGGTCACTAGAGGTCTCAACATTCTACATGCAGCTTTGAAGTAAGTGGACATTTGTTCGAATGTGAAGAACCATCACACAGATCTGTAAAACGTGATCTTATGGATCACATAAGATCAGTGGGTCTGTGACATTATAGTTCAAGTTTAGTTTAATTGGCAAATCTTCTGAAACTTGACATACACACAGTGTGTGTGTGTGGGGGGGGGGGGGGGTCACCATGAGGTCTTCACTCAGCTTTCAGAAAAGACTCAACACACATGTTGTTGAATGATTTATATTTATGATAAATAAACAAAGACAGAGTAAAACATGTGATGTCAACAACAAAAATCATTTCAAACGTTCATTAACAAGTGTTTTTCTTCTTATCTGAACATTCTCTGATTTCCTTTCAGGTGCAAATCTACGATACTGAATCGACACGGATTCACAGAAACTGGTGCATGCTCCACCCGGGTGGATACACTGCAAATTAGGCAGAAAATCTGAACAAGACTTTCCCTTTAGGAAAGTGTGTGCGGGTGCAGGTGTGTTAACATCCTTGTCAATAGTGTTTGGTTTGTGCAATAAGTGATATCTCCCTGAGATTGTGTGTCACAAAGGAGGAGGAGGAGGAGGAGGAGGAGGAGGAGGAAGAGAAAACTGTGTAAACGCAGCAGGGTTCATATCTTGTGCTTCTCGTGCTCGGAGGGTTTTATTTTTTCTCTTTCCTTCTTCTCTCCTCTTGGGGAAATGTTTATTTCATCCCTCGCCAAACAGGTCACGGAACGAGGCCCGGACCAGTGCTTACTCCCACAGTCTCACCCATCCTCCTCCATAAAGTGCAGAAAAAACGTGATCACACAAAAAAGAGTAAAGTTGTTTTTCAAGAGATCTGTCCCCTCTGGATCTGCAGGTACTTCTGGTTCAGTGGCTGGTTTGGAAGTTTGACTCGATTTGAGCCGACGCGTTCAAGCCCGGGCTGCGGCGTCTGAGTCCAGGTCACCTGAGTTTTAAGGACACGCAGCTCAGAGCGAACGTTTCTAAACCGATTCTCCAGCTCCAGATATTTTCCTTTCAGCTTCTCTCTGTCTTTGCGCTCCGTCAGAAAGTCTTCCCTGTAAACCTCCGCCTGAAAACGGACGACAAGAAAACGTGAGATAGGAACAGTGTGGAAGAGTGTTGCCCTCATTGGCTGTTGGATGAGAAGATTGATTCCCCTTTACATAGCAGCTTCAAAACTATTTGTACTGTAAATGTACAGTATGTAACTTCAGCCACCAGGGGTCACTCAATAATATTAAAAGACCTAGTTTGACCAAGTCTTAAAGCAGCGAGGGATCATGGGAGATGTTGTCTTTACCACCACTGAAAATATAGTTAATGCAAAATCATGCTCACGCTTTTATTTATATTTGTTTACAGCTTTTTCAGGCTGCAGGGGGCACTGTTTCCCAGTAAAAGTTACATAGTGTTGCTGTGTTAAATATGAAGCTACAGTTTTCTCATCCATCTCCAACATGTTAGATTATTCCTCAAAGAGAAGGTGAGCAGGAGGAAGTCTCACCTGATGCTTCCACACGTCCTGGGGTGTTTCACTGCGTCCTTCCACAGGTGGAGACGTCAGAAAAGCCTCCTCCAGTGCCTGGATAACAACATTACAATACATCATAAATAAACACACGAGAATTTGAGGTAAAACCAAACATTAAAATCAGATTACACTAAAGCAGCCACTGCTGTCACTGAAGAGTTCTTCACCTTGTTCAATCGCTTGATCTCCTCGCTCTGATGCTGCCCCCTCCTGGTCAGCGTGCAGTTCTGCCCTCGCAGCTCCCGCGCCTCCTGTTCCACTTTCAGTAGCTGAGAGTTGACGTCAGCTTCATCGCACGTCTTGAGTTTTGTTTTATTACATAAAGTGACGTCTTTCTCTTCTTCTTCACACAGGCCTTCTTCAACGGGACTGTGGTTTTGTTGCAGAGCTGCTTTTAAAAGTCGCACCTGAGTGTCGGTTAAAGAAAAACACGTGATTTTTAATACAAGAAGCAGGAAAACAATTAAACAACACGACACAAACGACTAGAAGGACACCAAGAGCGCAAATCTCCGCCAAGGCCCCTAGAGCTTCAATAAATTACAAACACTCTTAAATAGCAGTCCCTTAAATATGCCATGATGAATATGCCTTTGCTCAGGCACCTGATCCTAACGACCAGAAAACGTGGCCTGTGCCAGTTCAGCCAGTTAAAAAGTATCAAAACCAATGCGTCTTAAAACCAATATAACTTGTAAGAACACGTCTACAGCCCCAACACACTGACAACATCACTAAACCCTTTTTCTCACCTTCTCTCTGTAGAACTGCACCATGGTCTCATATTCTTTTGCCCATCTGTCGTTAATAGAAATAAGCTGAGAAAAAAAAGCAGAACATGGGTTCTCATTAGTAATCAGAGTACATGCGTGTGTTCTGAGGTGATGATAAATCTGAGCTTGTAAAATGTTCTCACCTCTTTCCTCTGCTCCACCAGGATCAGCATCCGAGCTTCCAGTCGGGGGTCGCTGTCGGAACCGAACATGTCCGACTGAGGGAAAAAGGAGGAACTATTTAGATGTGACACGCACTGAGCCGATCAGCAGCCAATTATGCAACATGACTGATATCCACCGACTTCCTTTTACACACTTTGGGAAGTTTTGCTCTGGAGAGTTTCCAGTAACGCAGAGAGCATTGAGGTCAGGGAATCGTCCCAGAATAAAACAAAGTTCTCTCAGACGTATCTTCCACTGTTGCGTGTCTGTTCGGTTTTGTACCTGTTTGTCCTCGTGCAGCCTCTCGGGACGAAGCTCCTCTGCTGCTTCAGGAAGCTTCTCACCAACACGTCGGTCATAGCTGGAAACACAAGGGGCGGCGTTTAGTTTCACCAATAACACTGAGACAGGAAGTCTTAACCAGAACATGTGACGTGGTAGATCTGCCTCACCTGTCCACGTTGGGCAGTGATGGATATAATCGGTGAGTCAGTCTGTCCGTGGATGGTTTGTCCATTGTTGTGTTTTCCTGCAGCGGCTGTGAAACCACAAGAGACACAGACTTGAGTCACTTAAAAGTCCTGATACACAACGTCAGCTGAAAATCATTCATAACACAAAGACTCACACCGTCATTTCGTTGATGAGTCACTCAACGGGGGATGTTCTTGAATATTTTAAGCTGTTTGTCAAGTGACTGAAATAACCTTCGCGTTTCGTTTCATTCATTTCAGATATTTAATCCAATACATTTCACTGCATAACTTTACACTCCACTGTTTAGTAATTAAAAGTAGTTTGATTATTTAAGAAGTGGTGAATACTGCACTATAGTGTAGTGGTGAGCTGATACATGTGTTGATACATCTATGTGTAACCACTGTAACTCCTTCATAAGTGGAGACCTCTGTATAAATATACTGAAAATGAATGATAATATATTCCAAAGTATAGAAAACACAAGATATCATTTAATAAAAAAGTTAAATAGCTTCCAGTTACATTATAGTTATCAGCCTATACACCATGTATCATATCTTTACACATATATGGTTTATATATGCTGTATAAGTGGACAAACAATTATCAGTAAAATACTTTTTTCATTGTTGATGAAAATAATCATATTTCCTGTGGCCAGTGACCCAGAGTCAGACAGTAACTAAGTACATTTACTCAGTCTCAGCCGACTACTTGAGTATTTCCATTTACTTTATTTCTTTATACTTCTACTCCACTACATTCTGAATTCAGACTTATTTATGGTGAAGCACAGGTACTTTAACTGAAGTAAACTATTGTTATTATCATTGTAAATAAAAAGCTTTATTTTTAATACTCAATAATTAAACACAGACACGTTCTATTAATAATAAAAACGTGTGCAGATACACGTGCAATGAAGGAATGGGACTCACCATGCTGTAAGTGTGAGGTGTGTTCTTTCCTGTGTAAAGCTGTGATGTGAATCAGTGGCTCTCGCCCTCACTTATACTGACGGCCCTGTGTGACGTGGTAAAACCCAAACAGTCCAATCAGCTGCTGGGATTCCCTCGCCGGGCAGAACAAGTACGAACACAGGAAAGTACAAACAGTTCATGAACAACCCGAGCGGTAATAAAGGATGTTTGTGGTCTGAATCATGACTCAGAAAAAAATCTCTGTCTACACTGCAAGAAATGTCAAAAAGTAAACAGTAAAATGAACTATCGTATATATATAGAAACAAAAAACATACATTTAAATATTACGATTAAAAATAACTTTATAGTCTTCAATGAGCGCTTGTATATACTGGATGTAATATAAAAAACAGTGAACTTTGAAAATAACCGTTCTTAAAGTCATCAATTTGTATATATACATATATATATAATATATATATAAATATATCAGATCCCTATAATATTACTGTTTTTTTAATAGAAAGTATTTTCATACTTAATGAAATATTAAATTTGAACCATTGAATTCCTTATATTTTATTCTGTATCTATAGAACCTGGTATAAGTCTAAACAAGTCTTAAGTATAGTTGTGTGTTTTTGTCTGTGTGTCATTTTTTACAGTGTACTTTGACACAGTTTGTGAGCGTCGTTGTGTGTGAGTATTTATGAGGCTGTGGGAAAATCACAGATCACGCAGACTTATCTTCTTTCGCAATCTAGTGTTGAATAAGTTGTTGAGTCAGAGGCTAAGTGTTTCAGGGAAGGAGGGGCAGAAGGGAAACCACGCCGCCGAGCCTCCTCCAGTAACTTGTGGTCAATCATTCATTCTCCTTCACAGAGAACCTGGGATATTAAAGCTGCTTTCCTATATTTGCACATGTAATAAAAGCTTGTATACTGTAATACTGCTCTGTACGTTCACATTTTACTACTTTTTACAAGCTTCGTGTGGGGTTTTTCTTTTGAAGTAGTAACTTCCACTTCTATTAATATAAGTAGATGTTGGGAACATTTACAGTCAATTATTAATATAATATCTAAACCTATTCAAAGTTAATGATACAATCAGCCATAGTCCTACACCTGGACTGGACGACACACAGCATGACAACTTGTTTGCTTTGTATCTCTTAGTGATTGTGTTGCTATGTGTGTCTTTGTGGTTGTTGGGCGGCTCCATGGCGACGTAGTGTGACTTTCTGTCTCCTTTTCTAGTCCCAAGAAGAACTGTTGAGTATCTTCATGCTGAGGTCTACAACTAGGTGACCCCTGTGTTCATCCATTCATCCATTTATCCATTTATCCCTTCATCCATTCATCCGTATAGCACCTTTCTATTCGCCCACTAAAAAGACTGAAATCACCAGGTGCTCCTGCTTCCTCCCACGGTCCAAAGACATGCAGCTCACTTGTTGCAAAACTTTTAGTTGGATTTAAGAATTTTTCCTCTTCCTGTCTGGTTTCGGTAACTTCAGCTGCAAGAGGCCAAGAACAAACTTTCCAGAGTTGTGCCCATGTCAAGACAAATAGTCGGTAAAACCCCAACGGCCTCTGAGCCGAACTCTTTCCTGAGAGACAGAGGAAGAAAGGGACGAGTATCCTGTCGGATAGCCCCCATCATTTCCTCAGCCAGTTTCAGCCTACTGGAGGCGCTACAGAGTCCTTCTGACAACTTGCTTTTTCTTAATTAAATAGTATTCATATGCAATACATCCCCGAATTACACATTTTTATGTTTTTATGTTGTCGCTTATATTTATGATTCCCAGTTCTCATGTTGTTGTGTGTTTATTGAAAAGTCAAAGACACTCTTCCACTTAGACGGAAAATAAAGTTCTATTCTTTTCTATACTGTTGTATTTTTACTTGTGTGTTCTAAAATCTTCTCTTGAGTTTTTCACGTTTTCATCCTCAGACCCTGAAACGACTTCTCGTCTCCACAGTGACTCAAACTGTGACGGTGTTTACCGACATCTCGGCGTTTCTCACATTAGCCCGTGTCGTGGTTTTACAGAGAGGGGCCTTGTTAACGCAACACCTGTGGACTGAGAACCCGGAACATGTCTTCCCAGCACCGACGCTGCCTGCTTTACGGTAACGCCTGACACATGCAGCAAGTCACCAGAAAGGAAAGAGAAGGTTCTGCTTTGCCTCAGCTCTGTGACTTCCTGCCTGTGTTGCCACACACACGGCTTCGGTTCACACACATAACAGATAAGCCTCTCTGTGGCCTTACACCTAGAAAATAAAAGCTCTCTCTTCTTCTCTGCGGTTTAGTGGTTTGAACCTTAGTTTGTTATTAGGCAGCAGGACTGAGTTTCATGTGAAGCAGAAAGACGAAACAAAAACTGTTCAGCAGAAATAAAACTTAGACGCTCGACTGAGTAATGTTTGCTGTGGGAAAGTTCTCAACCTCTCTGATGAATAATTTAACAGGTTTTAGTTGTGTGGTCTGAGAGAAGAAGAAAAACCTTTGTGGTTAGTTTTCACGATCGTCTCCTTTTGTTTCTGCTAAATGTCCAATTTACTCTCATTCACAATTGAACTCTGTTATTGTCATTAAGACCAGATGCCTCGGCCCAACAGTCAAATTACACACAATCAGAGATCCGAGTTCTTTTCATCAAGATATTCTTGTGCAATAATGCTTAATAGGTGATGTCATAGAATGGTGTGACTTTAGGCTTTCAATAAATTTGGTTATCAAAATAAAATATAAAACATTAATATTTAAAATATGGATATAAGACATGGCATTAATTGGTTAAAGTTACCTCGGCGCACCACCCTTCAAAGGAAGGGAAAGGACAGCCAATTTAATTATTAAGATCAGTCTCATGTAGCAGTTCAATTAAAATTCTCAATATTTACTAATTACACCTTCCCCATCATGCTTACTAAATGGTCACTGCCCCCCCCCCCCTCTAGTTAACGGCCCCCCTTCCTTCAGAAGTTGTTTTTTACGACATGTAGTTGGGGTCTGAGCTAATGAGGTGAGGAGATATGCGCGCGTCTGTGTTGTTAAATCAGAGAATGAAAGAGTCAGGGAGATATGCAAAGAAAGCCTGTGAAGAGCATAACTAACCTTAACTTTCATTCAACTTGTAACCACAATATCACAACACATATCAAACTTATAAACACCACACAGAATCAAATAAACAGTCTTGCTCAGCCTTGTATAATTATTAAGCCAATTTATGTTATCCAATCCGAGGAAAAGGGAAAAGGGAGTTGTAGTTCAGTTCGCAGTTCGGTGAAGTCTTCTGGTTGGTCGTAAGGCTTCTGCATTCGTGGTTCTGTTGAGCTGTGGGGCTCCGTTGCTGGTTCGAAGTTCTTACCTGCAGGACATTGAGTTGCTGGTAGGAGTTTGGTAGCGCTTGGGTTTGCGAGGAGGTTTCCATGATGAGGTGAGCTGGAAGCTGCACCTTTGCGCCCCAATCGTAGATGGGAAGAGAAGATGTGCAGGAGCAGCCAGGTTTCTCCCTCGCCGATGCCTTCCTCCTTGGAAGGTTGGTGAAAAGAGAGCCAGGTGGGGTAGACCTGGCCTTATATTGGCCCGGTGACCTCACGGGTCATGGGGCCAGAGTAACCAACTGTAGTTGACTTTTGTGGCCTTTTCACACTCTGGGTGAAATTTACCAGCATTGTGGGAGACTGAGTTCCTTGGCTTTCTCAAGAACAAAGAAACATGCTGTTTTCAGGCTTTGACTAACATGTAGGCCGAAAAGGAGGCCTGTGAAAAATCCATGTCCCAACATGACATGAATTATTCCATTGGAAATTGGTCAAAATGACACATAATGACCCATTTCGCATTTAGAATCTAAATTCTTTCTTGACTCATTCCTCCCCCAAGTTTCTAGAAAACGTGTTTTGGATTAATCTTGCTGACGAACCAACAAACCAAAAACAAACTGACTTCTGGGAACTTAAAAGTGGTGCTTTGCTAAATGAAGACAAAAATCCTGAGTCAGAACCGGAAGCGTTTTATTAAAAACACATAAAAGCTACAGTCAGAAGGTGAATCTGAACCTAAAGATCGATGTATCTACTTATCTACTAAAATCTACTTAATCGATTAAAAGGCACATTTTGATTGACGAAAACAAACTGTAGATTTACAGCAGTTTTTGTTTAATCTTGTCATTGGACATTTTCACCAGCAGGGGCCGCATTTCTCTGGATCAGAGCTGCACTCATTGAACTGAGATCTAAAAACAAGAGATAGAAGAACAAAAATCAAGATACAGTGTGAGAAAATAAAATAAAACATGTGATCACCTTGTCTCCTGCACACAAGCTCCACGTCCTCTGTCCTAAATCTGTTTAATATATTAAATACACTGAAGTATTTGACCTTCTGGCTGTTTCATCCCTTTGAATTTAGTCTTAACCTGTTGTTTAGGTTAACTTTTCTTGTTTTTCTTGTTGGATCATGTTTTAACTGCTTTAACGTGAAGCACATGGTGATGTTTTATATTATCACTATTACTTACTCAGTCATTTCTGTACAGCTGTATGCAATTCTTGCATCCAGCCCTCTCTGTAAATCCTTCAAAGATTGACTCATACAGTTCGACCTGAAGATAAATTAAACAAAAAACAGGGTCAATTTTCAAAGTATCAGTTCAAGTCCGTCTGCGTGTTTGTGTTCTAACTAATATAATTATTACATCAAGAATGAACAAAAAACTTGTCTTAGTCTTACACAGCCTTCTTCTTTGAGACCAGAACGATCTTCAGGCTTCTCACTCTAGGGGACTTGAACCTTTTGAGTTCGATGCTGCCAAAGATACTGACAGCAAAAAACATAAGAGAGCACAATTTAGAGGAGGAGAAACTTTAAGAATTCAAAATATTATACAACATGTCTGATGTAGTTTGACGTGTGATCCAGCAGAGAGCGCTCACTATCCTCTCGACCTTCCATTTTGGGTTCTAAAACTTGTTTTTTTGGAAAAGATCAAACACGGGAGGAGCAGGGTTTTACCTCTTGGGGTCGAACGGCGTCTCGATGGATCCGTCTAGCACCGCTGTGACGTCACCACAGGCAACATCTGCGAACTACACAAACGACCAACACGTTAAAATCATTGTCCTGCAGTCGGATGCTTGCCGCCAACCGATATCAATCTACATGCCTGTTTTTTCCAGACTCATTAGAGGTCACTCTGAATACACAACCTCCTTGGATTTGGATATTGGATTTGGCTGAAACACTGTTTACCCCTGAGACTGAAACACCTCCATCATAGTGGTGAGTAGATATTGAGTGCATTTTCATTTTTTGGGTGAACTATCTCTTTGATCTCTAAGATCTGTAGGACAACTCCCCCTCCCCTCGATGTTTGAAAAGCTGTGTAAGGTCAGATTATTCTCACGTCATCTGTTCGGCCGCTGTGCGACTGCTAATGTGAGTCTGTCAGGCTCCTGTGACTGTGTGGGTTTCTGCTGCTCGCTCAGGAGAGAGCTCCACAATGTGGCTCCATGGAGACCAGCACAAAGCCCCATTGATGGGAGAGATTCACCTCATGCTGCACACGTGTAGTGAAGACTGTGGGTGAACTCCTGTCGGTAACTTACAGCAGCCGAGGCTCTTCTCCAGAACGAGTCCACGGGGTTGTTCTCACAGTCCCTCCAACCGGGGCAGCCGCTCGTGAACGTTTCTACAAAACCACAGAAGTTCAAATCTTTATTGGTGTCGGTGTCGCTGGTAGAACAGAAACGTCACATTCTCACACTGAAACAGAAAAAAAGTTTACGTAGGAAATTAAAAAAAAAAATGTTATGGTAACCTTTGTGCATGAAAGGAGTTGAATGAAACGTGTTTCGTACGTTTACTAATCTGAGCTCAACCCGCCCTTTCAAAGATTGTGTCTGATGAAACCAATCGATTACAGCAACATTTCCCATCACGTCCCGTTCACGTCCTGTTTATCCTGTTGTACTGAAAGTGGCTGCAATTCCACTAGAGGGCAGTCACGAGTATATCCTCGATGAATTGGAGTGAATGGAGTTAAATGGCTAAAAGAGTTACTTACACCTGCTACTGGACAAAAGGCAAAACTTCTATAACCGGGTCTGTAGGCGTGAATCTAACATAATGGAACTATATGTTTTGTTTTTAACCCTTATATGGAAAACACAAAGAAAATGGTGGTTGGACAGAATTTCTTTCTTTATGTGTCGTACCGTGCAATTATTACAAATGTAGCTACATTAAAACTTCCTGTGAGATATTTACTTTTAAAAGGTTTCGGTTGCATGGCCCCTTAATCAATCGTACACTTCAAAAACTTGACGTGACTTGGCACGCTTTAAGATGATGTGAAAGTTACTTTAGGCATCGCAAATAACACCTCTGGCTTCAGACAGATGTCAGTGTTAATAACCATGTTCTTAAGTAGCACACACACACACACACACACACAAAGGAGGTGCAACGTGTTTTTCCTAAATGGTGAAAAAAACCCACATCTAATGCTGCTAAAATAGGAGAAATTTACAAAGATTTATACATTTTCTTTCTAAAAACCTAAAGTGAACAGTTGTGAGTTTTTCAGAAGGTTCTCACTGTTGCTGCCCTCCTCCCCGCACCATGTCAGAGCCCTCAGGACAGATCCCAGCACCGTCTTCTCCAGGGTGAAGAACCATTCGCGCTTCTTACTGAAATGCTGAACCAGGTTTTTAGTTTTGCTCCAGAACATCATCTAAACCCCCGAAAAAGAAGAATATTAACATCCAATGATGAAACAGATTATTCTTCATTGTGAAAGAAGACGTCTGCTCAGACTGGGTGAGGTGAGGATGGATGTTTACTCTGTTGCATGCTGGTCTGAAGGGGGCTTCGGTAATGAGAGGGTCGTAGGCTTCCATGGGAATGTTACAAGGGTCCTTGCCTATGTAGGCTTGTTGGAACACAGACCATAACTTTTCACAGTCGTACCTGAAAATGAAATGACAGCGCTTTGGCTCAGGGACGTGGGTCAAGAGTACGACCTCACCTTCTGTTTTAGTGCATCATATGTGTAACTAGGACTCTGTGAGTTTATATTTAATGTCATGAGATTAAATTAATTTCCTTATTATTGTTCATGTGTATGGTTTCCATAAATTTGTTTGATTTACTTAAATACTCTTTGCAAAAAGGAAAGTAAACTTATTGGAAGTTATTGTCATGCAGCGCACTAACCCCCCCCCCCCACCCCCCCACTGATTGCTGCAGATACATGGTGATACTTCAAATCACCATGTCCCTGCAAATGGAAAATCAAATACACCTGTTTGGTGGAGGTCACCTAAGGAAATATGTGTTTGTCTGATGATAATAAGAATAAGAATGAGACTAGTTATCATAATTCTTATTCTTATTCTTATCATTATTATCTGTATTATTATTATTAATAATATATAATATAATAATATAATATAAGTAGGACCCAGATCATTAATTAAGTTGTTAACCTGGGCTCCTCATGTGTTAACCCATATATTCATCAGTTCATTCTGACACATCTCTTGTTTTTCCACATGATATTAAAAGTAAAAAATGAAGCACTCACTTTTTGAAACCCTTACACCTGCGGATGAAAGTTCCTTTGAGCGGGAGTGTCAGCACCACAGCCACGGTGATGATGACGCCGCCGACGCCTAGAATCACCCGTGTTCTCTGGCTGCACATCGTGGAAGAAGCTCTGCAGATCCGCTGCAGGTTGTTGACAAGTGAACTTCCCTCGAGCTCGCTCGTCTATTTTATGGATCGACCCTGTGCGTGTCCGTGCGCGGACACCTTGCAACACTGGCACAACTCCACGCTTCTTCGGAGGGTGAGGAGGTGGAGGGTGTATTATGATGTCTTGGAAATTTATCATGAGCTTTGAAATAATGAGTTCCTCATAACTGAGTTGCCATAGAGCTTTAATTATTAGCTCTGCAGAGGGTCACAATGACCCACAGCAGCAGGACTTCGGCGACGAAGCCGAGAATCACACATGTTCTCCGGCTGCACATGTGATCAACAGGAAACAAAACAGGAAGCAGACACTGTTTGCGTTCTGACATCACGGTCAACAGGATGTGGCAGACATTGATGTTGTATCAGCTAAGTGCACAGAAAACAGTCAAACCAGTAGTAAGACATTCTTGTAATTGAGCAAGTATATTCAAAGAAAACTGGAATGTGTAGGAGGAAATCAGGTTACACAACATCATCATTATCACACAAGTCTGTTGACGGACCTGGAGAGGACAACACTGCAAAGAGAATCTCATAAAGTGAGAGATTAGACCTGGTTCGTTTTCCCATCCACATTTACATCAGCACCAGAGAGAGGAACCTTCTCCATGTGAGACCTGTGTCTTCACAGCACTTTGCAAGCTTAGGTTTGAGCGTGCTGTCTCTCGTTCCACAGCTCCACCACTGGCTTGGTGACCACACACGCAGTAAAGGCTTCAACCCATTTTGACCACATGTCAACCATCACTAAGCAGTGAGTTTAACCTTCTGATGGTGACAGCTCTATGAATTTCCATCATCAGATGTCCGAAAGGTCATACAGGCGGTGGGTGTGCTGCCTGGCTGCTTAAGCCACTGGCCTGCCAACATTGTATTTTTGAGTAAAGGTGGAGAAAACTTTCGTAAACCAATGTTCTGTCCCAATTTTAGATGTATGATCTTTACCATGAGCTAACTTAAGAAATGTTTTTGACAATCAGGGTTTGTTGTCAGGACCATACCACAAACCAGTTCAGAACATAGCACCAGAGGTCTTCCATAGGGAGATCTCAGGAGGAGTAACAGTGGACTGTACTGCAGAG
This sequence comes from Platichthys flesus, assembly GCF_949316205.1. NCBI lineage: Eukaryota > Metazoa > Chordata > Actinopteri > Pleuronectiformes > Pleuronectidae > Platichthys > Platichthys flesus. The sequence goes on from NC_084965.1 coordinate 4,030,037, forward strand.
GGAGAGGAGGACATCTCAATACATTCTGCCTGTGTATGAACAACAGGAAGTGACACGTCAGATGTGAGTGTGACAGCCTGTTTTTTGAAAGAGAAAGTTTCTATTTTGTCAAAGGGCAGAGTTACACAGAATGCATATCTGGAGTCAGTGTGGAGAGTTGTGAGTGTTTTACCAGTAGCCAATTTGCATACTGCAGTGCTGTCTTGGCTGAGAGGTGATGAGGAAGAGAACTCGAGAGGAGAACATTGTTATCTGATCAACAGAAAAACCAACAAAGTTAGTACCAGAGACAAGGTCACGTGAAGAGGACCCATTTACATACAGCGTCAAGTCAGAGTCAGAAAGAGATTCTTCAGAAAGGTCAGGTCGTGGTGAACACTGGACAACACAGTTGTGTTCTTCCCTGTTGTCCCCAAAAAACAACAAAAACATTGGATAAGTCTACAACCGAACAATATTGGACAAATGAGTATGTTCATGCTGAGGCTTTACGTCCAGGTGACCCCTGTCTCCATCCATCCATTCAGTCATTCATTCATCCATCCATCCCTATAGCACCTTTCTATCCGCCCACTCAAAAGACTGAAATCTCCAGGTGCTCACTGTGAGGTCCGGCTGCCTGCATCTCCTGCTACAGGTCTCTCTGGTTGAGGGGGAGGTGCTAAAACATTTTTGAATGTTGAAGTCCCCCCTTTCGAGAGTTGAGCACGAAGAAATGTGTCATGCATCAGTGGATGAGAAGTGTATGAGGCACGATGTGTTCTTGAAGTTAAACTACATATGTCATCAATGTCAGTCTCAGAGTCAGAAAGATGGGTGGTTAGGAAGCTGTTACCTCTTCCTGTCAGTGGAGGATCAGAAGGTGACTTAATTTCCAAAGACTTCGGGTCCCATCTTGGGAGTGAAAAGGGAGTTAAACATATAGCTGCAGCCTAATAGCTTAGAAAGAGTAAACATACCCCTGCCCAACAGTCAAATATCTCACAATCAGAGATTAGAGCTTTTTTCATGAAGAACAATATGATTTTTATTGATGAGAGAATGATTCCGTATCATGTGATCAGTCACGTCAGAAAATATCATGTATAGTTAAAAAAAGCATTCAGATAAAAAAAATGTTTTACTGGCACTTGGTTTCTATAACGTCTGCAATGACATCATATAGTTTATTACTGGTTACATTTTGCAACCAATAAGATTAGAGATACAATCTATACTTTTATTTACATTAACCAATCGTTCTTCATCGTATCGCCATGATGACATTATTGTGAAATAGCATCATTACAATAATGAAAACGTTAAGCGGGGTAAATACAGTGCGAGTGCAGGCTGTGCATCATCCCTCGGATGGGTTCTACTATAAAACAGTTACAGGAAATGACGAAAGCACCTGAGGTTGTCAGTCAAAGATAATGAGGACGGAGTAGCTTGTGGTTATCAATCACAAGCAAAGCGCTAAATATAAAAACATTAATTTACCATTAAGCAGTGGTACTTTCCCCTCGATGACAAGGCGTTTAAACTTGTTACAAAACTCCTCATCACACCCTGAATCTTTCCATTTCAAAATACAAAAAGTTTTAACACATAATTTCACATTATGTCAAACTGGCCTAAAATCTACAAAATACATTTTTAAGGCACATTTTGATTCATGAAAAACAAACTAGATTTACAGCAGGTTTAAGTTTTCTCTTGTCATTGGACATTTTCACCAGCAGGGGCCGCAAGGTTTCTCTGGATCAGAGCTGCACTCGTTGAACTTAGATCTAAAAACAAGAGGCAGAAGAAACAAAGTCAAGATACAGTGTGAGAAAAGAAAAGAAAAGATGTGATCACCTTGTCTCCTGCACACAAGCTCCACGTCCTCTGTTCTAAATCTGTTTAATTTATTAAATACAGTGAAGTATTTGACCTGCTGACTGATTCATTTTCTTGTTTTTCTTGTTTAGTAATGTTTTAACTGCTTTAATGTGAGGCACTTTGTGTTGTTTTGTGTTTATTATTATTATCACTATTACTTACTCAGTCATGTCTGTACAGTTGTATTTAATTCCCGCACCCAGCTCTTTCTGTAAATCCTTAAAAGAAGCATTCGTACAGTTTGACCTGAAGATAAATGAAACAGAAAACAGGGTCAGTTTTCAAAGTATCAGTTCAAGTACATCTGCGTGTTTGTGTTCTAATACATATCTAATATATCTAATATAATTATTTCATCAAGAATGAACAAAGAACTCGTCTTAGTCTTACACAGCGTTCTCCTGTGAGACCAGAACGATCTTCAGGCTTCTCACTCTAGGGGACTTGAACATCTTGAGTTCGATGCTGCCAAAGATACTGACAGTAAAAACAACAGAGCACAATAAGGGGGAGGAGAAACGTGTAAGAATTCAAAATATCATACAGAATGCCTGATTCTAATCCATTAATGAAGTACGTTTCAGATTCATTCAAACTTGATTTTTGGAAAAAGATAGTTTTAGCTTCAAGACTATTGAGATCTCGTTGCTGCCACTGTGCCAGACTTGAATAATATTGCTTCCATCATAGATGTCAAAATGCTTCATGAACATTACAGAGGAGGCGTGAACACGGGACGAGCAGACGAGCAGAGTTTTACCTCGTGGTGCTGAATGGCGTCTCGATGGATCCGTTTAGCACCGCGCTGACGTCACCACAGGCAACATCTGCGAACTACACAAACGACCAACACGTTAAAACCACCGTCCTGCAGTCGGATGCTGCTGCAAACCGATATCAATCTACATGCATAACTGTGAAAACACAACCTCCTTGGATTTGGCTGAAACACTGTTTAACCCTGAGACTGAAACCCCTCCATCATAGTGGTGAGTAGTTAATGAGTGAATTTTCATCAGTAGGACTACCCCCCCCCCCCCGAAAGTTTAAAAAGCTGTGTAAGGTCAGATTATTCTCACGTCATCTGTTCGGCCGCTGTGCGACTGCTAATGTGAGTCTGTCAGGGCTCCTGTGACTGTGTGGGTTTCTGCTGCTCGCTCAGGAGAGAGCTCCACAATGTGGCTCCATGGAGACAGACACAAAGCCCCATTGATGAGGGAACCGGGCCGAGCAAACTTTTTCTTTTCTCCTCTCCATCATAACCACACGGGAGAGATTCACCTCATGCTGCACACGTGTAGTTAAGACTGTGGGTGAACTCCTGTCGGTAACTTACAGCAGCCGAGGCTCTTCTCCAGAACGAGCCGACGGGGTTGTTCTCGCAGTCCCCCCAACCGGGGCAGCCGCTCGTGAACGTTTCTACAAAAACACAGACGTTCAAATCTTTATTTGTGTTGCTGGTAGAGCAGAGACGTTGCATTCTCACATTGAAACAGAGAAAAAGTTGTAAATGTTAAAACCTTTGTGCATGAAAGGAAATGAATGAAATGTGATTTGTACGTTTACTCTCAGATACTTGAGAGGCTTCGGGATTATTCTCTCTGTCTGGCTGAAAGTTTGCTTTATGGTTACTCTGAGCTCAACCCGCCCTTCCACAGATTGTGTCTGATGAAACCAATCGAATACAGCAACATTTCCCCTCACGTCCCGTTCACTTGCTGTTTATACTGTTGTACTGAAGGTGCCGCAATTCCACTAGAGGGCAGTCATGAGGTCATCTTCAATGAATTGGAGTGAATGGAGTTAAATGGCTAAAAGAGTTATTTACACCTGCTACATGACAAAAGGCCCAACTTCTATAACCGGCTCTGTAGGCGTGAATCTAACATAATGAGTGTGTGTCGTACTCTGCAATTATTACAAAAGAAGCTATATTAAAGCTTCCTATGAGATATATACTTAAAAAAAAAAAACACCCTGAGCAGAACATGCATTTTTCCGTTGCAGGGCCCCTTAAGCAATCGTAGACATCAAAAACTTGACGTGACTTGGCACGCTTTAAAATTATGTGAAAATTACTGTAGGTGTCAGACAGATGTCAGTGTTATCACCATGTTCTTATGTAGCACACATACACACACACACACACACACACAAAGGAGGTGCAATGTGTTTTGCCTAAATGGTGAAAAAACCAACATCTACTGCTCTTCAAATAGGAGAAATTTACAAAGATTTATACATTTTCTTTCTAAAAACCTAAAGTGAACAGTTGTGAGTTTTTCAGAAGGTTCTCACCGCTGCTGCCCTCCTCCCCGCACCATGTCAGACCGTCCAGGACAAATCCTAGCACCGTCTCCTCCAGGGTGAGGAAACAGTCACGCTTCTCAGTGAAATCCTGGACCAAGTCTTTTGTTTTGCTCCAGAACATCATCTAAACTCCCAACCCCCCCAGAAAAAGAAGAATATTAACATCCAACGGTGAAACAGATTATTTTTCATTATGAAAGAAGACGTCTGCTCAGACTGGGTGAGGTGAGGATGGATGTTTACTCTGTTGCATGCTGGTCTGAAGGGGGCTTCGGTGATGAGAGGGTCGTAGGCTTCCCAGGGAACGTTACACGGGTCCTTGCCTACGTAGGCTTGTTGGAACGCAGACCATAACTTTTCACAGTCGTACCTAAAAATGAAATGACAGCGCTTTGGCTCAGGGACGTGGGTCAAGAGTACGACCTCACCTTCTGTTTTAGTGCATCATATGTGTAACTAGGACTCTGCATGTCCAGGGAACACTTGCAGAAGCAATCAATTATTGATAGAAGTAACCCTCAGGATGTTAGAGACAAAGTTGAAGCCATGACTCAGAGAGCTGCAGTGTCAGAATGGCACAAATAGGAAATCTGAAACTGTGCAGAGATTTACATTGAGTTTCCTTTATTTATTTAGGTATTGATTGTCTTCCACTATTTGAAGTTAGAAAAGTTTGTGTCTGTTTATCTGCAATGAAGAGTTTATAGTCAAATATCATGAGATGAAATTAAAGTTTCTTTATCATTATTCCCATGTCTCGTTTGCATAAGTTTGTATGATTTACTTAAATACTCTTTATTTTGTCATATATCGCATGTTGGCTATCTCAGAGACACATTGTTTTCTAAAAAGGTAGGTCACCTGAGGAAATATGTGTTTGTCTGATGATAATTATAATAATTATAATAATAATTGTATTATTATTATCATTATTATTATTAGTAGTATTATAAGTAGGAACTAGATCATTACTTAATTTGTTTACCTTGGCTCCTCATTATGTGTTAAACCATATATTTGTCACACACTTGTTTTTCCACATGACATACAAGGAAAATGAAGTAGAAAATGAAACACTCACCCCTGGAACAGCTCACACCTGCTGATGAAAGTTCCTTTGAATCGCTCTGGTTTGTGAGGGACTGTCACCATCACCACAGCCACGGTGACGCACAGCAGCAGGACGCCGGCGACGACGCCGAGAATCACCCATGTTCTCCGGCTGCGTCTCTTCCCGCCTCCGGCATCCAGTGACTCCAGAGAATCCATCGTGGGTTCCAGAAGCTCCGCAGATCCACTGCAGGTTTGTTGACAAGTGAACTTCGCTCGTGCTCGCTCGTCTATTTATGGAGAGACCCCGTGCGCGTCCGTGCGCGGGCACGAGGCAACGTTGGCAAAGTTCCACGCATCTTGGGAGGGAGAGGAGGTGGAGGGTGTGTTGTGATCAGTGGTTTGACTCTAACTGTGGTTGAACTCAGGCAGTTTGCATCAGATTCAGATGGAAGTTGGCAGGTGGGTTGGTTATAGGCTTGTAACTCTCCATGTCAATGTTCATTCAAATAGGTCAAGGTCACAGCAGGGAGTCAAGATTCAGCCTAATTCAAACGGTAAAGTCAGTAGAACCTGTTGGACTTTATATCAGTACGGTGGCTGTGAGCTGCCAAACACAACAATGATGATTGTGATTTGTTTTATTATCTATTGTTTCGTTTTCTTTGCATCTGGTTTTCACATTAGTCTTTTGCTGTTGTGTTATAGTGATATTTGGTGAGATCTTTCCTATGTTCCGTTGTGTTTTTTTAATTGGCATTGTAGAATTTGCGGCTGCGTTTTATTATTTGTCATTGCATTGCTTTACTTGCTGTTGTTTTGGATATTTGCCGTTGTGTTTTGGATATTTGCACGTCAGGGCCACTGAACAGCCTTGAGGGGGGGAGACACACATTTCAATGCTGTGACTGAGCAGTTTCCTTCTGAGCTCAAAGGTTAGAACCCCATGTACACATGACACATGCTCTTTTACAGCAATGCTATTTATAACTATACACGTGCACACAAACACACACACACAAACACACACACACACACACACACACACGCTTGAGAGAAAGGGACTCCAAAACAAAAGACATGTCAACTTGTACTTTAACACTGGACAGTGATTTATGCTGTAGTTCAAATATTATTACTGCATTAATATGCTTATTTCCTTTGCAGTAGTTGGGATGTGTTTAGTTTGTGAAGGGATCAGTGTTACTGTTCCTACCTTAATCTCCAAAGACCATATCATTAACTTGATGATTATATTTTTTATGGTTGATTCGAATCTGCAAAGTAACCAGCAGGTATAAAAAATACAGTTTCAACTGTTTCTTTACAAATAAACTGAGGTGAATCAACACTGGTTTGTCGTTTGTTAAGTTAGTTAAAATCAATCTGTGTCATGAAACTGTTATAACATTTTGGGACTGTCACTTGGCTGCACAATTTATTCATGCAAGAAGTAACAGGTTTCATGCAATTAGAGTCTAATCAGCTGCTGAAAGATGCACATGGGCTGTATTCAAAGGTCAGACAGCAGTGAACGTGTTGAGAAATGCTTTTGAGCAGCAGGATGCAAAACTTAAAACTTGCTCGACCAGTTACTGTGTGAACAATGTGGAGCCATTAATTCCACATCACAAACAGTAGAAAGTAAACGCGTAACTGGTTTTACCTGCAGTGGGCCCAAACATGAGCGGCTGGAGCCAAATGAACCGACTCTCACCAACAGTTCTTTGATACTTTATACAACAACTCATCCAAACACCTGCACAGTCAACAAGACTACACACTAGATGTTAAACTTGTGTGTGATTCAGTTGGATGTGAGACTGTCTGTGTGACAGGCTGTTGGCGTATGTCTGGCAGACGGATTGTTTCGGGTCCCGGAGGCACTGAAGAATCATCAGGGTCCTGTGGACAAAAGTTAGAGTTTCTGTTATTCCACGATGCTATTATTTTGAAGTCACAAACAACATCTGCACCTGTCCACCAGATTTTAACAGACAGACATTAATCATGTTAACATGATGAAACAACCACGGCGTTGTCACGACATGTCAGGGATGTCGTGACAGTGAGTCCCTTCACCTGTTTATCATAACTGGGGATTCAGGTCAGAAATGTGTCGTCCTCGAGTTCTCCATGAAACACTGTGTGTGATCTTTTATTGTGGAGGAGCTGCTGGAGGTTACTCACTGATCGTTGTCTGAGCACGTCCAGCGGAAACCTCTGGACTGGAGGATGTGGATCAGGTCCACGATGGATCCTTGACTACATGATTCTCTGTAGAAGAGGACAGAAATAATTATATTATTCATACAACTTCCTGGTAAAGTTCTTATGAGCTGAAACTGATCACAATATTAATATTAGCTGTGTTTACAAAAGAGAATACATGTTTTGGCTGTGACAACTTGTCCTGTATACTTAGTAATACCTCAATTCATCTTTATTATTCCATATTGTCCTGTCTTATCTGTCTGGTAAACTATGGATAGATAATTGGGGGGGGGGGGGGTGTCAATCTTTATAGCAAGCCATATATTTTACAGTTATGATTGTTAATAAGTTAATAAATGGACTTCAGCCCTGATTCTCAATTGGTTCTCCATGAACCATTGGTGGTTCTTCATGATGAACATTACAGGTAATAGAACAAACTGGACCTGTAATGATGCTGTTATTAACGGTTAATAATTAATGTGTTATGTAATGACAGCAGGTATGACTTATAAACTATTCATGTTATATATCAGGAAATTATACAGTTCTGTAAGTTTGTATGAAATTAATAATAATAAAAAAATAATAATGATACTAATACTACTAATGATAATAATGTATTTCGGGTAGACAGATGAAAATGAAGGTAAGACATCAAGCCCAGTAAAAGCACATTTCTTTGTCCTCACATAAATGGTCCCTGTAGATCGGCCACCACCTTAATGTTGACATAGTTCACCCTTTGTGGATTCAGGTGGTCCAGTTCAACACTTCCCAACATGCTGGGAAATAAAAAAATATGTATTATTTTATTCTAAACCCGATCAACAGCAACATATTCGCTTCATTCCCTGCTTTTTTCAAACCTTTTCCCGTCGAAGGCGTTGATGATGGAGCCGTTCAGTAACACAGTGATGTTACCACAAGCCATTTCTGCAAACTAACAAATGAATGAGGAAAGTTGAACTTTTCTACTGTTAATTTTGGGGACAGTATGTCTAACGTACATGATGAACATGAATTTTTCCCAGGTTGGACGTTAAACTCACAGACTGAGAGGCTTGAAGCCACAGAGAATACACAGCATGGTTCCTGCACGCTGACCAGGCTGGACAAGAGCTGAAATCAAAACCTGTGAGTCACATTCACAACCATCAGCTCAAAGACACACAGATAAGAATGGATGAATAACAAGAACAGAAGCCAAAGCTCATAGTTCATTAATGAGCTTGTTACATATATGTTTACTTTTTGATAGTTTGTGTAAACCAGTTATTGAAATGTGTCCCTTTGGCTTACCAAGCAAAATGTACACATCATAATTGAGTTATGGCCGTGATTCCAAACTGTTTTTCTTTTCTAAACGTTTGTTTTCCGTGCTGAACAAACTGATTCACCTGCTTGTTCCTCTTGTCTGCACCAAATGAGGTCGTTGAACAAGAAGCCCACCAGCGTGTCCTCCAGCGTCCAGGAGTCACGGACAACAGCTTTGTAGCTCTGCATCAGAGTCCTGGTTTTACTCCAGAAGAGAAACTTGGCAGCAGTAGAAGAATCGAGGTATGAATTAAAAAAGGATGAAAGTTCTTTGGTGAAAGTGATTTACAAAAGGTGCATTCAGCCATGAGGGTACAAACCCAGAACAACAAGAATCAATAGAATACAATTTTCTTCAATAAAGCCAAACTACAAAGTGCTATAGAAGATGTTCAGACTTTCTCCTCCCCTGATGTCTATGGCGAGCTTGTGTTGCCTTTCCCTGGAAGTCAAATCGTACTCACCCTGTCACACGGCCTAGTTTGTGGGATGGAATAAAACATCTGCTGATAATTCTCCACCGTCACATTACAAGAAGACTGACGGAGCACCGCCTCCTCAAACCGTCTCCACATCTCCTCACAGTCAAACCTACACAAAAGATGATCTCTTGTCACTTTTTTGAATTTACCATTTTAAGGCACTTTGTGTGAATATTTGCTGGTTTGGATTTGAGACAGTTGATTGGATAAATCTATATATTTACAGATGTCACATGGGGCTCAGAGAGAAAAGGAATGGACTTTTCCTATTGAACATTTTCAGATGTTTTATTAATTAAATATTTAATCGATTCATCGGGAAATCAGTAATGAAAATGATTGTAAGCTGCAGCCTTCATGTGTTTGACGCCCAAGTCATTATTTTCCAGATTATCAAACTGTATCTAGATTTTCGATTTCAAAGTCTGAGCCACAAGTGACATTTTCAAAGCATTGAACTTAATCAAGTTTTATAAGCTTCAATCTTTTCCATCTCTGCACAGGTTTTTTATTTTCTTTCTTCTTTCTCTGAGTCAACATCAAAACATCCGTCCCTCATGTTGGCTTCAGCTCTGACCTGATAACAAGCGGCTTGTTTCTGCTATGATCATTTTGTTTTGGATGTTACGAGGAAAATCAAATCTGCACTGGGGATGAAGTCAAAGTTTGAAATTCTCATCTGAAGTCACCAGATTTACAAACTCATTCCTACACGGGACAGAAAACGTCAAGTTGTGAGCGTCAGCTGCACGTTACCTCAGACTGGGGTTGACGAGGGTGATGTAGCTATAACACCGTCCCACCACGATGTGTCTGATGTTGGCGGTCGTCCCGAGCTGTGCTCTCAGCTGATTGGAGCAGAGCAGAAGCATCGTCAACCCTTTTAAAAATGGACACAAAGACAGAGGACAGAAAACGTTACCTTCCACAGGGGCGAAGAGTTCATCAGAAGAAAGGAAGGAAGAAGGAAAGAAAGAGATGAATGTGGATGTGAGGAGGGGTTATTTACATATGGTCAGGTTCTGGACTGGTTTCCAGGTGGTCATGATGGTGAGAGTCTGGGCGGCCTCAGCGCTACTCAGGAAAACTGTCTGTGCACGCCTTAATCCTTCTCACTGTAAATGATTACAAAGATAACCACTCCATCAGAGTTTGGATTTGAATCCTGGCCAGCAGGTATTTTCCTGGGAGCTCCCAAGGTGTGTGTCTTCTTGTGAAATTGATTTTTTCTTTTATCGTGTTACAAAAACTTCCTCCCACGTTTTTTCCCTCTGGCAAATTCTCAAACACATTCCCCAACGGCCTGCAGCGGATGCCAACACGTGAGGGTGGCTGACCTTTAGAGCACAATAAACCTAACATTTGGAGGAGATACACAAAAGATAAATGTTTTTTCACTTCAAAATTGATAGTCAAAGCAATCATTAAATATTTGATTAAACGGGTAACCACACGCCAGCTTTTGTCAGCACTCACCATGTCTCTTTGCAGATGGTTAGATTCCAGCGAATGTGTTGAGAAACCGTTTCTGTCCCGACCTGAGGGTCATTGTCATGTCTCGACATTCAGCTACACACCAAACCAAAGACACACCCGTAATGGACAAGAGGAGATCTTTTTCAGCCTCCCCCCTCAACAAGCAGATCCACATGACTCTCATTAGGGTGCCATGTTGCCTCCGTCCACACACAGTGTTCAGGCTGTTCCCTGAGACACTGGTTCATGCGCAGGAGGAAGAAATTCAATGCACATCACTGTTTGTGTTGCTGCACACATTTAACACAACTCCAGTGACGTATTGAAGAAAGTAGATGTGCTTTTTTTTTATTCAGCAGGGATGAGAAGTATCTAAAAGTTAAACTGGCAACAAAAACATCTGTAGGTTCAAAGTTATTTTTCATCTTAGAGAAATATTTGCTTTCTTTTGTTTCTATCAACATGTCTTTAAAAGTGCTATGATTGTATTTCAGTGTTCAGTGTGTAGAATCGATGAAAGAATAGAATATAATAGAATACCATTGTCATTGTGCATTGTACAAAGAAAATTTGCTGTGCATCCCCAAAGCATTGTAATATATAACAAATAGACAGGTAATAAGATGATATATAAACATAGTTAAGCTGGTAAAAGACAGTATTGCATGTTAAAGTTGTCAGCTGTTATACCTCAGATGCCCACAAAAGATGCATTTATTAGATGATGATGCATTTATTAGTCCCAAACACATTCACAGACAAGCAAAGGCACACTCATGCAGGTAGGGAAATTTAATCTCTGCTTTTGACCCATCTGGTGCAGGACACACAGAGCAGTGAGCGACCATGTACGGTGCTCGGGGAGCAGATGTTGGTGGAGTAAGGTGCCTTGCTCAGGGGCACTAGACAGGGTAGGGAGACTCTTGGATTTTTGGACAGATCAATCCAGGTTCATCTTTTGTTGTCTCTCCGTGGAGTCGAACCAGAGACGAACCAGAGACCTTCTCTGCCCATAGTCCAAGTTTCTGCCACTAGACCACCGCCTAACTAACAAGAGGCTGCTATCATGTGTTTTGAGTGATGAGAATCAGCATCATGCAGTTAAACTGCAGTAACAACATTAACGTTGGTTATTTCCCACAGGTTAATGCAATGAACATTTCACATTTTTAAACACAATTTTTTGAACACAGGACCAGTGAATTATTAATGCTCCTGTGTGTCAAGTTGTCATTTAACCATTTACCACGAAGCTGTGGATGGTCCAGACTGAAATATCTCAACAAATATGATTTGCGTTACCAAGAAATTCAGTCATCCATGTTCCCCTGTGACATTCCACTGCCTTCTCTTGTAGCGCCACCATGAGGTTTAAGTTTGTGAATGAGGGTGAATCCTCTTGGCAGCTGTTGAAAGTTTTTGTATTTAATGCTAATTAGCAGATGTGAGCATGCTCAAAGTACGATTACACAAACATCACACGTGTTCCGCCCAAACTCAGTCCTGTTCCCACGTTGCTATGGAACTACTTTTGCGGTGGTGTGATAAAACAAATGAGGAAACGAAACATTTCATTACCAACCTCTTCTGTTTTCATAATATCTCCAATTTGCCGATGACGCTTGATGCATTAAACTGTCAAACCAGGTTACGTAAGCTGCTTCGTGAGAGACAGACAAACGTCCAAAAATGTCCAGACCCAATTTCTTCCCCTGGGAATTTACGTTTGAAAACAGCTGTGAAGTAGTTTTGAGTGATTCCCATGACGAAAAGGGTGAATAACATTTCTCATCTGTTTCCCACTAGACTAGACAAGTGACCTTTCTTCATTCTTACTGGGATTTAACTTCCCACTTTGGCAAATTCAATTTTATTTGAATTAACAACAAGAGTGTTTAAGAAAATCCAGAATCGACTAATCTATAACTAACACGGCTTTTCTACAAATACACAGAAAACTGCTCATCTGACTGTGAGTGATTCTCATAAGGCTGTCTTATCTCCAACCATAAAACACAAAAAACACTCTATTATTAATCACCGAACTTGCCAGGCATCTCATTAACTGCTCAAGGAAATTCATTTTGAGTTTCTGCCTCCTCTCTGTGAGATAAAGGCCTTCTGGGGTGAAATCTCTGATACAGTAAATGGATGAGATAGAACCTGGTGCTTTTAAAGCTATTTGAGTCTCCCGTCGAGCCGCGAGAGTTTATTGACAGAAAAAATCTCTGAGAGTAAGTAGAAAAAAACAACTGAAAGAAAAGAATGTGGAACAAAAGCAAGGAGGAGCAGAAGACTAAAGATGTAAACACATTTATTCCACATGCAGTGCTCCTAAATGCCCTATTGACAAACTAAATTATGCTTATACAAGCTGTCCTATAATAATAACTTCCTTATAATGTTCTGTGTGTGTGTGCAGAGCTAACTCTCTGCCATCAGGGGAAGTTTATGCATAATTAACATAAGTTAAGGGAAGCTTGACTTTAATAATTGAAGCTCTACTTCCTTGCAGCCACTTCCTGCCTAACCCTAACCCTAACGGTTTTCACACCGGAGAGCAGAATTTATTCTAGTTTTCCGAGATGTCATAGCACTTGAATCACCATGTTTTCATGTTAGGAGCAGTAAGACCCCTGACTATTTAATTTAATGTGATAGTGAATAGGGAGAAGTCATCAGTTCAAACTTAATGGGAGGACAATGTGTCATATGTCACATGTTTTTTTCAGGGGGCCTTGACTTTTTACACTGGATCCTGTCCAGACTATCAATCAATCAATCTATCTATCTATCTATCTATTACTATTATCATATTAAAAATAATAAGAATTTATCCAGTTACTTGTTTTCTTTCTTCTTTTTGTAAAAATTACTGATCATCATGAGAAAAATCAATGACAGCGTTCCAGCCAATAAGGGCCGGGACTTCAAATCACATGACAGTACTTGTCCAATGAGAGCGAGCGGTACCTTTAGGTGCACCCCCTTCCGCTGTCTAACATCAACATTGAGCAGTTAGCTTCTCAGGAGCTAGGTACGTTAGCATGTAGCTCAGCGGTTATTCTGTATTATAACTTGTTATAACCTTAAATAAGTGACATTAAAACGCATTTTGAATAAACCTTTACTTTCACGGTTGTAGCCGCGGGTTGTCTTTACGCTCCGGGTCCGTTCATATCCGCGTCTTCACTTGGAAAGCTAGTTAGCATAGGGGAGCTAACTTAGCTAACTTCCTGATTACTCTGTGCTATGCTCTCGTTTGTTTTGAAACTGTTACCGAGCCACGTGTTTACAGAGAGTCTCAACTGTTGTCTCGTGTCTTCAGGTTTCTGTGCTTCATCATCGCTGCTCCTCGTCCGCATCAACATGAGCGACCCGTGGCAGGAGTGCATGGACCACTGTGTGGAGGTCACCAAGCAGGCAGGGCAGGTAAGCTGGAGACGTGTGTTATTAAACTGGACTCGTTGAGCAACATCTACCAGGTGCATTCATTGATCCCAGTGTCTCTTCGGGTCCTGTCGATGTCTCCCCAGTTTGCTTCCATTCACGGTCTCCTTTACCAGAGAGAGAAATCTCAATGAAACCATTGTCTAGTCCCATTCATCCACACACAGCTTCCTGCACCATTACGTCCCCAACGTTAGTGTCTGCAAAGGAAGTTCATCTTGTTAATCATTTCCCAGTTAGGGGTGCATCTGTTGTCATGTTCACCACAGACTGGGATGCTGGGATTTGTTCTCATAGCTCTTTGACCACAGAGAAAGCATTTTATGTGGGTAGAGAAGGAGTTTACCAAGAGGAGCCGGGGTTTGAACCACTGACCTCCTGAGCCACAGTTGAGCCCTTGGATGATATGAGCCTTTAAATAAATCAAATCAAATCAAAGTTTATTGTCACATTAACAGACAAACTGGTATCTGCCTTTGTATGCCAATGTGAAAGTTTTTATTTGACAGAATCAACAATGCCATAATACGTGCATTTATGTTGATAAGTCTATATATTTGTTTTTTCTTTTCAATATATAGTTATTTGTGATGATGTTCATGGTTAAACTGTAAAGTATCAAGCCTCAATTGCATTTATTTGTCATAACTGCCCAGTGTATAGTTATTATAAGTTCTTAACTCCCTAATATCGGTGTCAGAATCAGACCCTTATTGGTCGGGCTCTACTCACAATAGCTTTAAAGATGTTTGTATAACCCTAACTAGCAGTCAAAATGATATTGTGGTGCATTCATGTACAGGATGAAGATGATTATTTAACAACTAATGCAACTTCTAGGACTTGTGTTTTTGAATACAGTCAACTTATTGATTGTATCCACTTGGGCTTTGGAGCTTTACATCTGTCTTTCTCCGCCTGAAGAACATGTAACGGCAGATGTAGGCAGTCAAGCAAAAGAATAATCCCCCTGCTGATTGTGTTCATGTCGTGTCTCCTGCCAGATGATCCATGAGGCACTGCAAAAGGACATAGCCGTCATGCAGAAGAGCTCACCAGTTGACCTGGTGACTGAAACGGACCAGAAAGTGGAGCAGCTTATTATATCCTCCATCAAGAAAAAGTACCCCACACACAGGTACGTGACTGACAGGGAGAAGTACTACATCCCGTTATTGAATGTAGGTCATTCACGGAAAAGCCCAGAATTCACCACAAACCAGCTGTTTCTTGTATTTATTAAATATTAAATTTATTTATTTCTCTTTTTTTGCAATCTGAATTACAGTTTTTTATCATGTGGATGTATCAACTTCATGCTTGGTCCTGTTACTAATTCATCCACACACACTGTAGATTAAACAAACAAGTAAACCAAAATAATAACATGCTAAATATAAAATGTAATAATTTGTATTCTTCACTTAATTGCTGATTTAAAATACGAAGCAATAAAAGATACACAAATGCTTCTAGGAGAAACGACTATTGTAAAGATTCTGGGTCTTTTATTTACTTGTTGATTTATTTTGTAGTCTTAACTTAAAGTCTTAAATACTAGATGTGCACTTAGTGTAATTGCAAGTTGTAAACTATCCCCAGGAAATTCAAATGCCCCAAAGTGACCTAAAAATACTGAATTCATGACCTCAGTGACGTCCTTGGTCGCTGCTGCGAGGCAACGGGTCGTTTTTAAAGTATTACCACTTATTACAGAAACAACATTTATAATTATTTATGTAGAGAAGGGAAGTGAAATCTGATTAGAAGTCGTCACAGGACAAACTTTAATGTCAGGCCATAGATACAATTGGTCAACACTATCATTAATTTGATTAATCTGTTGTGAAATTACTAACCCTTTTCTGTTGTTTTTGATTTTGAAGCTTTATAGGTGAGGAGTCTGTAGCGGCAGGAGCACAAAGTGTTCTGACCGACAATCCCACTTGGATCATCGACCCCATTGATGGTACCACCAACTTTGTTCACAGGTATCACTGCCTATGCTTAAATACCCTGAAAACGAACCACTGAGAAACTCAATACTGATTCTGCTCTGAAGTTTTTTTTATCTTTGTTGCTGCTTAACTATTTTAATCTTTTAATTAGGTTCTCTCTAGGATTGTCCTCTCTGTCTGGGATAATTAGACAATGCAGATGAAACTGAACCGCTGATAGAAAGTGATTCCTCTGAGCTTTAACCTAAAGGGAGTTCATTAAACTGATGTTTTATATTGTACATTTATTTCTTTTGTGCAGGTTCCCATTTGTGTCTGTATCAATAGGCTTCACTGTGAAGAAAGAGGTAGGAGTTCTTCGTTTGTGAATCACATGGAAATGAGACTGTAGCGCCGGCACAGTGGTGTCCTCTATTTAAACGGCTGTTCTATTCTTAGCCGTCCTCCCACGCAACATTAATCACCACTGTTTCCTTCAGATAGAGTTTGGTATTGTCTACAGCTGCATCGAGGACAAAATGTACACGGCAAGGAAAGGAAAAGGAGCGTTTTGCAACGGAGAACCAATCAAAGTGTCCGGACAAGAAGGTAAATATTGAATCATGCTGTGATGTTGCAGTTTGTAAGAAATCCACCAGGTGGAGGCAAAATCACAGGAAGAGTTTGTACTTCTGCAAACAGCTCAAATCTCAGAGGCTTTATTTCTGCATCACACACTGGGATTTTTTCTTTCCACAAGCTAATATTTTATTCTGTTTTCCCTCCAAGATATTAAACAGTCTCTGGTACTGACTGAAATGAACTTCAAGAGCGATCCAGAGAAATTTAAAACCATGCTGGCCAACGTCAGGACCATCCTCTCCATCCCTGTACACGGGTAAATATATCACCAACATCTCAGTACTTGTTTTCTTATAGTTGCAGTTGCTTAGTACAATAAAAGACTCCCCCTTTGTCTTGAATTATTTTAATGTGAAGCAGCAGCAGAATGAAACATTTACTTTATGTCTGTCAGCTATCAGTGTCTATCAATTTCTGCTCCTTTTGTGTTTTTACTCATTTAGCTCTCTGACATGACTGTAGGAGAGTGAGAGTAAACATAACAGGCTCCTCTCAATGAGACAAAAACACAAACGCTGGTTAACTTGCACGCATCATTTCCTGTGAATCCCGGGTTGAATCCAACACAGGAAATACCAGATGGCTCCAGTGTCCATGTTCAATTCCTGGCCAGTGAACCATTGTTGCATGTCGTGCCCCTCTGTCTGAGCCCATATTTCTTGTCTGCCTGCCATCACCAAATACAGGCGATTTGAAATGCTTTGTAAATACTAACCTTGACTGCTTTCACAAAAATAAGTTGAATTTCATGAAAGCCAGAAAGATTCTAACATTAAACATCCACAAGAACGCACTCAACTTCCACTAACCCACCTGGAAATCCACGTGCTGTCCACTGCAGAGCAAACATCCCATTTCCATCCACAGAATGCGTTCCCCGGGCAGCGCAGCTGTCAACATGTGTTTGGTGGCGTGTGGCTCGGCTGACGCTTACTACCACATGGGCATCCATTGCTGGGACATGGCCGGAGGGGCGGCCGTGGTCACCGAGGCTGGAGGAGTGATCATGGACATCTCAGGTGAGTCACTGAGAGAATGTGGCTAAACTCAAGGCCTCTGAGTCACTGGATGAAATGATGATGGCTGGCAGGGTGAAAAACTTGTAGAAAAAAAACACCTGCAGCTTTTATGAATTATTCATTGTTAACAATTCTCGTTATTGATTTTTATCCCTTTTTCTGCTCACAAATGCCTGAGAGGCAGAGTCAGGCAGGAGGTGAGGGCAGCTGCTGCTACTTTAAAGCAACCTTATGCAAGTTTTTACCTCATATATATTTATATATATATATATATATATATATATATATCTATATATATATATATATCTATATATATATATATATATATCAGCTTGAAAAGGAGTTTGATTGTTCACTGACTTGGAATATGGAGAATGTTTCCTCTTCTGTTCCTCCTCTCAGTCACTTTGGGGAGCAGGTACTCTCTCCTCTGAGTCCCACAAGTTAAAGAGTAAAGCTGAACCGGAGATCAGTTAAATAGACTCAGAAGTAATTGAAAACCAGCGTTTATCTCCAGTATTCAGCAGGAAACTTTTAATATGTGAAGAATTCTGAACAGAGTTTGGTGGATTCTTTGGAGAAGCAGTTCTTCCAGTTGAGGAATAAGGGGATCATGGGTAATATCCACCATGCAGTCAGAGCGCCACTTTTTCTGTAAATGAAAACCACTCGCTTGTAAATGGCGCCCTATCAGAAATAAACATCACGTTTGACTGCAGAGGGCGCTGTTGCTCAGTAAACGTGACAAAGGGTTGCTTTAGATCAGAAGCAGAAGGATTTGAGAAATGTGATGTTCATTTTGAGCAACACTGCCACTTATGTTACAGCTGTCCTGAGATTCAGAAAGCTAAGAAGTTGGTATTGTTCTCTGCTCATGAACGTTTGAGAGTCAAACAAAAACATTGTGATGTCAGAGGGTTGATGTGAAGTGAACGAGCTGTGAAGAAAAATTTATTGAGAAATTCAAAAATTTGAGACTGACCGTGACCTCATGAAATCTGCTTCTATACAGACAAACGTCCCAGATTGAATATTTTCTGCTTGCATGGAAACTTCATTCTGCACAGTAGACACTGAATTGTCGACATTATGATTAATATTGTTAAATTCGACCTGTGATGACTCGCAAATATAATTCTGAATTCACTTTGACTTTGCACAAAATAATATATTTGGCCTCACATTACAAAGACAGTTGATACCTTGTCAGAACATCCACATATTTGTATACAAAAAATGACCTTAGAGGGGATTCAAAAATCAGATTATTTTTTTTTTATCAGAGTTATTAATTCCTTTTGAATGTTATTTTGTGCTGCCATTACACACTTGTTAATTAAAATGCTATAAGTATTGGTTTTCTATCATACAATACTTTCATACTTTGGAAAACGATCATGAAACGGGCATTAAACTGGTTTTGAAAAGGTTGTAACAAGTCTTAAGTTTAACTTGGTGAACCCTGTGGGCTCTGATCGTCTTTGCCTGAGCAGAAAAGGATAATATTTATACAACGTCCGAAGTAAACAATGGAATACTATAAAACTGGGTTTTATTCCATCAGGAAGCAAGAACTCAGGGAAACAAGTTTCAGCTTGAAAGATTTTGCACAAATTTAATTATTTTAGCATATTTCATGCTCTCAAGGCCACAGGACTTTATTTATGTGTTTCATTTTTTTTGTAATTACAAATGTTGAATCTATCCTTGTTTTATTTCAACCAAATTTCTAAACCCAGAACTTGAAATGAAGCAAGTCTTGTGGTGGTTTATTCAGGTTATTACCAATACAACATGAATGCTGCACAAACTTGTCATCCTGACTGACTGTCCTTTTCTCTTTTCCCCAGGTGGACCGTTCGACCTGATGTCCCGGAGGCTGATCGTGGCGAGCAGCAGGGCGATAGCAGAGCGCCTCGTGAAGGAGATCACCGAGTTCCCAGTTGGCCGGGACGACACGGACCAGTAGTAAACTTCAACAATCTCATCAGCTGTGTTGTACTCCTCAGGTCAGGATTCTGTCTCGGCCATGAGAGTCAAAACGATGAACTTACCTCTGAAGACGAGTGTTTCATTCTTCTTTCGACTCGTTTGTAAAATCACAGACATTCACAGATTGACTATTCTATCGGGACTTATTGGGAGACTCACGTTTGTAATCACCTCGGACATTTTCATTATTTATTATTTGTACAATCAAATAACTAATTAAAACCAAACCAACCAAAAATAAACACTCTGTGATGTGAACTAACTAAAATGACACAGAGCATCTTGGGACTTTTTTATTTGGTCCCTGTCCCATCTGCTAACATGGAGGACGATGGGTTTATGACCCATATTACAATCCGCCACAAGGGGGCGATCAAAGTGATTTGGCTTCACTTTAGGGAGCTGTCATGTCATGTCTTGTCACAGCACTACAAGGAAATGTTTTTAATTCAGAACTTTTGACCAATGATATTGTTTCTATTCTTAGGTGATTGTATTTGTATGTGTTTATAGATTTTGTCATAGTGATTATACTCTTTAGTTTCATTGCCATCACGAGTTTGCACTATAAGAAACATTGTGTGTATATATTCTGTAGAACTGCTTCTCTATCGCGTCCAAACAGAAATGCACTGATGTTCTTCCTAATAATCTGTGCAGTATGTTCTAAGGTGTTTTTTAAAGGGGAATTTAAAGATAGCAGCAAATAAAAAAAAGGCCCTTTTGAATATATCCTGCTTGTTTCCTGCTTCTCTTTAACACGCCACTCGTGAATGGATGAGTTCTTATTGAAGCCCTGCAGAGACGGGTGTCAGCATGCATGCACATGTCAGCTGTAACAGTGGGTTGAGGATAATAACTGGCAAAGTAACTGAAGAGTATGAACAGTGGTGCAGACAAAAGGAATCTCTCACGTTCCCTCGGTGTCATAACTTCTTCTCTATTGGACGATGTTCCTATAAAACTCACTCCCCGTGTTCTCCAGCTTGATATAATCTACAGCTCTGTTTAGAGAATGGAATCCCTGCCTCCTTCATTCATCCCTGCTCCTAAACGTCTCATTGACGTCCTCATACCGGCGCCTGACAAGTGCTCCAGACACTAATAAATGTCCGTATTCGCTCTGACCTAGAAAAATGATAAACCGTGGAGTGAGATATGCCTCCTGCGACAAACAGGAAACCAAATAAACAGACAGCAGGCCTCTGACACTCCATATAACACCAGGAGGAAAACAGCCCCACACTGCTCCTGTGGTGATTTAGTGGTAGATAAAAGCATTCGCAGCCGTTATACCATGTTAAATCTCTGCTGCAGTTCCCCTGCCCTTTCAGTCAGAGCTGCAGACGCTGCCCCTCCACCGCGAGTACTGCTCTCCACGGACCGTTCTCTCTCTCTCTCTGACTCCACAGCTCGTGTTTGCTGATGGCTAACAAATGGTTTTAAAACACTTTACTTGAGCAAACCAGGCTCTTCTATGTTGCAGCCCGCTCCACAGAAATCAATGGTCCATGTTAGTCTGGGGTGGGGGGGGCGTTGGGATTGATTTCCGGAGTCGGCCGAGTGAAGACGAGTCCTCCTCTGTCAACACCACCTTTTTTAATATCGTCAGCTGCTCGGCGAATCTTTTCATCATCCACATGCGTCTGTTTCTTCATGTTCTCTTTCACTTGTTGACAGACTCGATGGTGCTACCGAGAACCAAACCCTCAGCGCATTGTGCTTTTGAAAGCCGGCAGGGGCTGTGTTTTCCTGCCACATCTCAGAATTGGCCCCCGGAGATTTGAGTGCAGCTCTGTAGATATTTCTGAACAGCTTTTGTTTGGCCTCCATTAAGATTTCTCCACTTTCTTTTTCAGCTCCAATTTCATTCTTGGTTTCATATCCCAATACGTCTTCATACGTTCTCGCTCTTTGGTCTCGATTTCCTGGCACATCCCTTTCATTATATTTCTAGCTGTGCTGTTGATTTGGTGTTTGGGATTATATCAACTTTTGTCCAAACTCTGGTCCCCAGAGGATGAAACCCTCTGATTTGCTCTCCTGCTCTTTGGTGAACGCTCTCATAGGACATGTGCTGCTCCGACATCTGGTTTAAACGTTCTTGGTCCTCACAGGATGGATCCTGATGTTGTTGGTGACTGATTTGTTATTTAGCGCCACCTGCAGGACCAAGTTTCCCTTGTTTGTTAAAAAATATGTCAACATGTGTTTTGAAGGATTGGTAGAAATATTTATACGTCCAGCGTTCTGCATTCAACACACATAAAATCTGGAACATTGTCCTATTATAAATGTTTTAATTGTTCTTTTGCTAGTAATTGCATTCAACAATGTGTTACGACTTACACACAGTGACTCACAATTTAAAGAAATACAGCACAGCAAAGTCAACATCTAATATAACACCCAAGTTTGAATCACCTATTCCTCATGATCAACTTGGATCATTAGAGCCACAGGAGCCTCATGGATCTACAGATGGAGACTTCAGTGGCTCAATCAGTCAATTTTTTAGGATTTGTCATGAAAGTTCGGACAGACCTTCGTGGTCTCAACAACTATTGCCGTGATATTCAGTGCAGACATTCATGTTCCTCTTTGGATGAACTGTGCTAACACTGGTTGTGTAGCCGTGGCCTCTTGTTGCTCCTGCTCGTCTTTGAGGTGGCACCAGTGACCTTCAGCAGCTCCAGCCTCTTTGCAGGCCTCAGTCACGGCTGCGACTCCAGAGAACCAAACATCCAAAACATCCATCATCCCCGGGATAAATTATTCATAGTGGACCTGCCGGGGAGACGGCAGCACTGATGTATTTGTTTTGCTCGTTCTATTACTTCTCTCTGTCTGTCTCCCCACATTTGAGAGTGCTGCTTATATTTAGTGCACAGCCGGGACAACAGGGCGACAACTGCTCTCCTGCTGCTCCCAGTCAAACAAAACTTTCAACAAATCTCCCCCCCTCCTCCATGCAACCTGCACTGATCCCTTCGATTCAACAGAGCTGCTTCTTTATTTCAGCCTCGCAGCGTTTGCATCCTTCAGCAAATCCAGGGAATTAGCTAATAGGATGACGCCGTCTTCTGCCATTGTTATTGCTGTCCGAACAAAGTGTTCCCACGTGAAGATGCCTGACCGTGACGGAGAGGATCTGATACGATTCTTAACACACTTTACTGCCGCACAGGAAACAGGCTCAGGGTGTTTCAACACACTTAAACACGAGTTATGCAAGGTGCGGCTGTGGAGGAACTTCGTGTCTGGACGAGCTCCGGACAAGAATCAATCCACATAGAACCTAATACACCATCTGGAGTTCTGTTGTAATGAGCATTGCTTCAGTTACTTGTACTTCTGTCAAGTTCGTTAAAAACAAAACTTCAATTGGTAGCACAAAAAATGAATCTGTTCAACTTAAAATAAGCAATTGTGTAAATATAACTTGAACACCGTCATCACCTTTTAAGCCATAAATAAATATAATCTTACATATTAGATGCATCGAAGTTACAAAACAATACCTGCTACAGGAAAGCAGTTAAGATAGATGTGCATTTTGGACGTTCAAATCTAGATCCACATGCTTTTAGATCTGATATATTCTTTCACTGCTGTTGTGAAGACTTGATCCAACTTTTAGGCGGCACGGTGAGAGAATGGGCATGATCCACACCGGCTCACCAGGGGACCCTGTTTTTTCCTCGAGCCTTTTTCCGACGGTGGAATACAATAACAGAACTTAAGGGGAAGGCTCAGTAGCGGTGAAACTGTCAGGAAATATAAAACTGGCAGGAGCTTTGTTCATCGTGCCAAATCTCATGTGAGAACTAAAGTCAGGAACTCAAATGTTCGCTTTGCTTTCTCCGAGACAAAGAAAAATGTTTTAGTTTCAACTCAGGGAATCTGATTTAGCTCAACGTAAAACTGACACAGAGAGGCAGCGTTTTAATGAAGGTCATTTCATCTGCTGCGTGGACGGCTGACACGTCTTTCCCAGTTTTGAATTTCCACTGGATGTTTTCAGGGAGACACACACAGCCGGGCGTGTCCTCTCCAGACAGCTCCACAACCAAGTCATCGGACAAGCATTAAGAAGATGCTCCGAAACTTTCCACTCACTTGTGCGACACTGCATCTTAAATTGCTGCATGTCATTGCAGGCCGGGCTGCGCAGGGCAGAATGTTTGGGGAGGGCGGTGCTAGTACTTTTCCCACCGTGGTTGAGCAGCTTTTTTTTTTTCTGTCAGGTTCCTCATCTTTAAATGGGGGCAACTTAAAAGTGAGGTTTCTCAAAAGCACTTGCATCAAGGAGCCTGACAACACGTCCCGACTTCAGAAGGTGAGTTTCTCTCTTCACTTTTGCATTGATGATGTGTATTTAAGGTGACCAGGTGTACATAATAGAGACTATATTATATAATCGATATTATATATTAAAAATCTTTCATTTATCTCTAAAAACTCATAAATATTATTTCACTGTACAACCCATGGGGCAGTGAAGCACAGACTTTGAGTTCAGCAGGTTCAGGGGCTGAGTCTTGTCCTGAAGTAATAACGCTGCTGCTGCAGATGAACTCATGCCGTCTATATGGAGAGAAACTGGTTTGTCCTGAGTGTTATTTAATATGATGAAAAAAATCTGTGAAGTGAGTTTTAAAGAAGTGGTTCGCTGGCTCAGTTTCATAAAACCAGTCTGAGACACCAGCAACCTGCAGATATGCTGAGCTATTCGTCCCATTATCATGTTTTCTGTCCCCGTCAGTTATCATCACTCTCTGGAATCTTTCCAAACTGTTTCCTCTCGCTCTCCAGTTACCAAACCTGTTGATTAACTCGTTTGAGTGGCCGTTAATTAGCACCTTCTGCTGTAAGTTCATTACAAGCATCAGTGATATATTGGCTCTCCTGCTGTGCCCTGGGTTTTACCTCTCAGGCTGTTGACCTGCAGCCTCCAGTAAGAAAGAAAAATGCTCACACCAGGTTTAAGTCTGAGGCCTGTTGACAAAGACTGAATGACTAAGTGCAGTTTAAACACATATTTGTTCTGCACCGTCACTGTGTCTGACTTTAGAAGATCACGATGTGGTTGTGACGTGGAGTGAAGCAGGAGCGGCGGCCGGAAGTGTCACATAACTCATTGTGTCGTAAGAGATGTGTTAATCTCAGGTTGGCTCAGATCAGGGGGCGTTAACACCGCCGATGACTGACATGCCACCAATTTGAGCTTCTTCCTCTTACATGCTGTATGAAAGACACACAACAGGTTTACACTTTTATACTTTTACTTTTTTGCAGCTCTCCTAAACTAAAAAAGGAACAATGGGGGAACCATGGAAGAGGGAATTTGAGTTTGCTGTAGAAGTGGCGAGAAAAGCCGGAGCGGTAAGTCTGAGCATCTGGAAGCATTTTGTCTCTGGTGTTTGCAGCATAAATATGGTTTATGTACATTTTACATTCAGATAATATTAACACTCCTATGAAGCAGGTTCGCACTTTGTTAACAATCCACTGTTTCTGTTTTAGGAAATCAGAAAAGCTGGAGACAGTGAAATCCGAATTATGACAAAAAGCTGCACCGTTGATCTTGTCACTAAAACTGATGAGAGGGTGGAGAAGATCATCATCGGGTCCCTGAAGGAGGAATTTGGAGAGGGAACACACTGGTGAGACACACACACACATTCATGATATGAGTCAACATGTTTTTTTATTGTTGAACATTCCTCTCATGCTCATTGGTCCTCTGGTCCGTCTGTGCCTCCAGCTTCATCGGGGAGGAGTCGGTGGCGAAGGGCGAACCGTGCATCCTGACTGACAAGCCCACGTGGATCATCGACCCAGTGGATGGAACCACTAACTTCGTACATGGGTAAGATGAGAGATGTAGAGTATCTGCTCATCATAAATTAGGTTTAACAACTTTTACCTCTCACTTTTTTGAGCTGTAGTTTTTTGGGTTGTTAACAATTTAATCCAAATATTAGTCTAACCTTTTATCGTTTCTTAAACCCAACCATATGAACCTTTCAAATTGGTGTCAGAAAAACCTTAATTCTACAATTGGGGTTGCATTTCACTTTTAAGAGTGAATATCAAGATCTTAATATACGTCTATATAAACGGATGCACGACTCCTGTGCTGCTTGTTTCACCTTACTTTACTTATTAATCCTCTTGTTTGCAGCTACTTGATAATAAACCCTGATGCTTCTTCACAGATTCCCGTTTGTGGCCGTGTCCATCGCCTTCGCTGTCAACAAGCAGGTATGTGACGTATAAGAACAGATCATTTCACACGTTTAAAGAAGGAAGTGAACTCGTAGCTACAACATGAGCTGATGTGTCTTCCAGTTGGAGTTCGGTGTGGTGTACAGCTGCTTGGAAGACAAGATGTACAAGGCTCAGAACGGGAAGGGAGCTTTCTGCAACGACGAGCCCATCCAGGTGTCTGACGTCAAAGGTAACGCTTGTGATGTCTTCATGTTGAGAGCTGATGTGTCCAAACCACGTTCACTGACGGGTTGACACGCGTCTGTCACACACAGATATCAAAAAGTCCATCATCATCTCTGAGCATGGATACGACAGGACGCCGGCGAGTGTGACCAAGATCTTCTCCACCATGCGGAAGATCCTCTGCATCCCCGTGCACGGGTGAGTGGGCACCGGCCATAGAGAAGTGTAGTTCCTGTGAAACTGCACAATTTTATATCTGACATGAACACAGTGCGCAATCATATCAGTGTCTTCTGCAGGAAAAGTATTATTAAGTAAAGATTTGTGGGTTAATTCAGTGGATTAAGTCTAAAGCTGGTTCAAGGGGAGGAACCCACGTGATGTAGATACGTGACTCTGAACGGTCTCTGGTGTGAATTAGTTCTAATCAAAGAGTTTATTCTCTTAAACAAAGCAGAGTGACAGTCAGTAGAGCAAGCGCCCCCCCGAAGGCCCCGCAGTCGCCTTCCATTCCATCAATCTGCACCAAACACACACTCAGAGATCACAGTCCCTCAAACGGGCTTATTCCCTGTGAAATAGATGAAAATATCACAATCAATTAATAATTACTGGTATATTCCGATGGTGACAAAAAACATTCCTGAATTAGAAACTAAGACCAGATCAAATTCCTCGACCAACGTCCCATCCCTCCACCAACGTTTGTGGAAATCCGTTCAGTAACAAACAGACGGGGTGAAAACATAACCTCCTTGTTGAAGGTAACTAGTTAAAATGGACGTTTCTGTCTCCATGTGTCTGATCTGTAAATGTGAATCAGTTCTGCTTTATTCCTCTGGAGTTTCTCTATCATGTTGGTGTCATGTCCATTTCATCCTTGGTTATACAACGATAGCTTTACAGCAGTTTTCTCCGCCCCCCCCCCGATGAACCTTAAACCTCGGCTCCCGTCCTTCGCTGCTCCGGCGGCTGCCGCTCGCTGTCAGTGTCTCTCACCGTAGCCGATTCAGATTCACTGATCTCTGGCTGATCTGTCCCGACAGGATACGCGGATCCGGCACAGCTGCCACCAACATGTGTCTGGTGGCGTCGGGGGCGGTCGAGGCCTTCTTCGAGATCGGGATCCACTGCTGGGACATCGCTGCCGGGGCCGTCATCGTGAAAGAGGCCGGAGGGGTCTTACTGGATGTGGACGGTGTGTATGCGTCCCACTGTGGTTCGAAGTAGATTCCTCTTTTTGAGTATCCCCTTAACGAAGGCTTTGTTTGATTATCTTAAAGGGGGGCCGTTCGATCTGATGTCTCGAAGGATGGTCTCAGCCAACAACGACGTGATCGCCACGAGGATCATCAAGGAAATCGAACCTTTCCCGGTGGTGAGGGACGACGCTCCGGTGCAGAAGAAATGAGAACGTTCCTTAAACCCCTGTGTGTGTGTGTGTGTGTGTGTGTCTCTAAATAAAGTTACTCTGCTGATCATCCCAATTTGCAGGCTGTGGATTTCTCACTCAAAGGAAAACGATTTCAGCTCGACTGAATCGACCTCCGTGTAAAACGTTATTAGACTTGTGTGATTCGTCTGTTATTGACGCGGAGGAGCAGCTGCAGTTTTTGCACGTCGCACTTTTATATCAGCGCAAAGTGCTCACGTGTCTTTTCTCTGTGGCGGTTTGAGGGATCATCACTTTACTTTTCCTATTTTCTTATAATTTAGCTTTTTCTTCTTATATTTAAATATAAATATTTAAACTCCGGCAGACTGCGACAGATTTGAACCTTCAGCTCGCTCAAGTCATGTCTGCTTTCTTATTTAGCAGCAATACCCAAAAACTAAGAAGGAAGAACTCGATAAACTTTGTATTCGGAGAAGAGCTTGGATCCAGGGCTTGATGAAAAAATTCAGCATATTCAGGGGACTGGTATTTTTTTGAGTGTGTGCAAATTGTTGCCGATCCAAACTAAAAAGTGGATGAAGGGAATTTGGAAGTGGTTTTGTAAAGAGACTGTTGGGCCTTGGAGGAGGGATGTGCTCTCTTTCTGTTCAAATTCTAAAAACCTTCAGCTCTTTCACAACTTCTCTCCTGTTAAGTTTCCTCTTTCATTCCTTTATTATTTCTACAATATTTGATTTCAACAATTTCAACAAAAACTTTCAGCTCGTTCAGAACATGTCTGTCTTTTCATTTCTCTTTTTTCAACTCCTCATTCTTTTCCAAATATTCAGCTTCTTCTGCATTCTATGGATTTGTTTTACAACACCTGTGTCTGGGCATCTTCTAGGGTAGTGACATCATGCGAGGACCTGGTGACATCATCCCACTCCCCTGACCGTGGCGGTGTGATGTCACCTCAGCGAACTGGGATTTCACTTTCCCAACAGATTGCAGCAGAACCAGTCTGATGCTCATTCTGCCTGGGTTTCCAATCAGTGGATTTATTTCTCCTCGTGTGACTCTAATGTGTAATCATCTGATGGGAGCCAGTGAAGCTCTGCCGCGGTGATTACCCTCATTAGAGGCAACAGTCCTTAACTCTGAGGGAAGTTGGCTCTGAAGTCACTTGATAAACACCGGCCCTGTCGAGTGTCTGATAATCTACTAACTGTTAACGTCACCATGTTGCCTCAGAGCCTCGATTTCAGGGTTATTGCTGTTTACACAATTTATGACACTCGGCAGCGTTCACCACTAGAGGTCAGTAATGCCTCAGCAGACGCATGGGGTTGTCGAGATGCTTTTATTCTACTCAGATGATTGAAGTTTTGTAGAATTTCCTACATTTATTCAAATATACATTCATGCCTGCTTAAGGAGGAGGCGCTCTGAATAGATCCGCGCTCTGTAAACACCTTTTCTCGTCTCCACGCGAGAGGAAAATGATCCCAAACAAGGATTTTTCTTGTTTTGCTGTTTTATATTTCTGATCTGTGAATTAACCAGTGGCTTCGGGATCAGATCGGGAATGAAAAAAACACACACAGAGAGAAGATAAGGCTGAGAGTGCAACAAAGAACTGAGCAGCAGCCGCACAAACAGCAGGAACAGCAGCGACCGTGGCAGCACCAGCAGCAGGGGGCTCGGTGCCGGGGCTGAGGAGTCTATAAACGTGTTTGAACCGATGCCTTTGAAAAATAAAGAAGTGTAATTTCTGCATATGATTAAACTACGGCACGGGAGAGGCGTGGGATGTTACACATGCTGCTCGTCCGTCTTTCTTAATAACAAAATATACTTTTCTGGATCAGATGAGGGACATGAAGCTGGTTTTATTACGTAGGGGACAGAGGAGGTGCTGCAGCGGCACATTGTAATAATAGTCACAACATCTACATCCACTACATCTTTAACATTTGCTTGAACTTGCCCGAAGTGCCGGTTGACTGGTATTTGCCTCAAAGGATGATACCGTAAATGTCACCGAGGTCAGAGCGGCACACGCAACTTGGTAAAAAGTCAATTTAGCATATTTTGTAGAAGCTAAATATAACTTTTCATAATTCAAGGACATTTTAAGAATTGATTAACAGCTCTGCCTTGAGTCGCCCTGAACAAAATGCAGCTTGACCATATTGTGTAACTTTGAAAATGTTGAAGTTTCACTGAATTATATGTTGTTGTAATTCTCAACAGGAAGGTCATGTAGGAACTGACAGTACGGCAACAAGAAGTCAGATTGAAGTGACAGCTTTTATGACTTCTTGTGTCCGGACTGTTTTGTTAAAGCTCAGGTTGGTGATCCTGGAAAAGGTCAAAATGCAGCTGATGCATCCGACTCCTCCCATCAGACCTCTCATCACAGCCACGCCCCGAAAACGCAGGAAAACTTTCTGTGACTCGCTCGCAAACTTCTGGCTATTTTCTCGGCTTTATCATTTTATAACTTTATTTAGCATAGTTGCATCCCAGCATAAGGTTCTATATTTGTGAGCATTCATGGTTGTTTGTCTCTGCGTCGGCCCAGTGACTAGTGATCTGTCCAGTTTGTACGCTGCAGCAGGGATTTGACATCATGAGCCGGTTCTGGTTCAAAGTCCAAATCCATTTCACCGTCTTTGATTCATTGCAATAACTCCACCTGACAAGTTCACTTTTATTGCAAGTATTTTCAGAGTTTAAATGAACTTCTCTCTACAGCCTAAATGTCTTTCAGAGTTTCTAAAGTGATATTTACTGAGTTTTACTCAGAAAAAGGTAAAAAATCAATATCGAGTGTGGCTGCCTCCCAACGCAGATGCTGTAACGGGCACTGTCTCCTCCGCCATTAGGCCGAGTCAGTCATTTGTTGGTGTTTTGATTGCCCGACTGAAGCTGCAGTTTGAGTGCAGGTGATTTTCAGGTCCCGTCAGATCCAATCAGCATCTTGGAGGACTCCCAGACCCGCAGCAGGCCCACCAAATAAATGCAACTCACTCAGCAGCGCATTCTGCCATTTTGAGAGGCATGAATGATTAATAGTGCAGCGTGTGACCGATTCATTAATTGACCGAGCAGTTCAGCTCGACTCTCCATGCATCAGTGTTGCAGTTGTCTCTGCGTGGAGGCTGGTGACAAATAAGGAGCGACTCAGTTTGTGGAGCCTCCTCCATCATTATCACCTCAGTGGTCGTGGGTAGTGTGCCGGTGTTTTTTTTAAAGAGGGTGACGTGGCAAAACATTTAAGAGGTAGAGGGGTGGTGGCAGAGGAAGGAGCTCGCCATTGGTCAAAAATCAGGCTGTAGCATGAAGACGACAAAAAATAAAACACCTCTAATTTCACCGATGTCCCATGTTTTGGCTTCACTCAAGGGAGCTTTCAAGTCGTCCATCTTTGTCATAAACTTAACTTAAAGATGGATGAGTCTCCACTTACTCAAGTTTAAAAGAATTATGTGTTTTGACGCCGTTTGGAACCAGAGTGATGGAGGAGCGGCTCGACCGATGTAAAGAATGAACCAGGGGCTCCTCAAGATCCTTTGGCTTCACTTTTTGAGGAGCCGTCATGTCGTCCATCTTTCTGTGTACGACCCAAATAACAATTGGGCTTTGCTTATTTTCTAATCAATCCTTATATGTGCCATTCTGCAGTTATTCTACAGGGATGAATCATTTTAAATAATATATAGAGGATGGAGGAAGATGTCATTCGTGGATGCAAAAATATGAGAAAAGGGAAATAATTTCATTCACATTGAAAGTGCAGAAAGTATCATTATCTCATTCATGGTGGTAGAACAGCCATTACAGACGATTCTATAGATTTCTTTTGGGGGAAAGCTGCTCTGAGAGCTTTAGTCTATTATTCAATCATTCAATCTGTAAAAATGCGACATGATGCCACATGATTATAATATACATGTATATATAAGTATAACCTGTATATATGGAGCAATCAATAGTGCAGAGTATATATATGTACTCTTAAATCAATAGTGCTGCGAGGAGAACAGAGCAGAGCGATGGTTTAAGAAAGAGTTGCTGCTTGATTTCCTAATTGAACACAGAGAAAAGAGAGAAAGCATCAACCCCCCCCCCCCCCCTAACCCCCCCCAGGATAACCACTAAGAGTCCCCCTTTTCTGCTTCACTAGAGCCAGAAACAAAGCACGAGGCAGAAGATCGAGTCGGCAGATCCAGTGGGTTACGGCACAAAACCACAGCAAACGGCCATCGCCCATAATCAAAACGGAGAAAGCAGGAAGCCTTTCATTTGTAGTTGTTACCATCATGAGGCAACAGGAGCCAGAGGGTGATTTCAACTCAGGACAAACACTATGTACAGTTACATTAGACGTGAACTGTGGAGAATGTTTCTGCAGAAAATGTCCAGGTGAGAACATTTCCAGGTGAGACTGGAACGTTCAGGTGTGGGGGGGGGCCTGTGTCTAAAGTCTGGTGTGTTTATATATGCACATTGACTTTGGTGACATCATCGATCATCGATAGCAACTGATTCTAACATTTCACTTCCGGCTCCTCCAGAAATTTCCAGGACAATGTCTGGAGTTCAGAGAACGTTTGAAAGCAGCTCTTCACCCGCTCAGTGGTTTGCAGGGATTATTACCAAAGAGCTCCACTTCCATTACCTCCCCTGTCTGTGCTCTTCCCTCCGACTGCTCTTTGTCAGCTCGAGTCACGTTGTGCAAAACATCTGAAGCAAAGCAAAAGAAATTAGCTCGTCCTGGCCGGCGGCCATATTGACTCCCAGTCCCAGTTGTTTTTGATGCAATATTAAAAAAAGTTGTGTCACGTTTCATCAGCGCTGAACTTATGCGTTTGCACCCGGAGCCGATCGATGTCCACAACCCTCCTCGAGGAAACGAGGGAACAGTCCGGACACTGTAATGAAACCCGGAGCTGAAAGTTTTACGAGGCGCAGGGTGTGAGTGGGTGTCTATCAGAAGCTGCTCAAAAGCACTTAATCAATATGGATGTTAACGTCAAACCCGCACACAGATATAGACAAAATCAATGGCACTCTCCAAAGCCGTTCTTACATTTATTCCAACAGATTTTTTTCGGCCCCTGCGAGGTTTCCCCTGACGTATTAATTGCTCGGCTAAGTGCTCCCTTTTTCTGAGCACTTTGATTAATCTTCTTTGTCTTCCCTGTCCATCATTATCGATCCGTTAAACACACACTTAATCTTTGCTTTTTTAAAACCACAGATTTAATTACATCTGCTGACACCAGGGGTTTTTCCCCGAGGCGCATTTTCTCGCCCTCTCAGGCGTCTTGAACAACTTGTCACCTGTCCACACGTGTTACCGCCCCGGGAGTTCTCTCTACTGAAGTGCGAGTGCAGCAGTTTGTGCGTCTCATGTACATGCTTCCTCTCAGTACATCACCCTCCTCCAGCTGTGTAACCCCCCCCCCCCCCTTGTGATGTGCAGGTCGCTGGCTCCTCGTGTCGTTCGAGATGTTTGAGATGCGAGGACGAGGAATCAATGGCACTGCCTGCCGCCTGTGAAGCCATCAGCAATTAGCACTTACTGCTGTAGACCAGTGACAGATGGATCAAACACCAGTGAGGGGGGGTTCATATTAGTTGCTAATTTGACAAATAATATGCAAAGATGAACCAACCTCACGTTTGCACTTTGAAACTTTTTAATTGACACCAAAAGATCTGGACTAATTAAAGGCTGTCGAGGAGTTAAAGGGGTAAGTTACTTTCTCATGTTTGTTACTGAAAAGCTACAATGAAATAAAATGGCTGGTAATTACTGTGTAATAACTGTTTTTGAGTTCGACAGGACAGCACCACCATAGAGAAGCTGAAGGAGCTAGATCGCCCCCTGGTGACTGAATGCAGGATTGGTCAGAATCCCCAACTCCTCCATGATGGCATTAGGTAAATGGACAAAACAAAATGTTTTTATTCGTCAAATATTTAGTTTTATGAAAGATGATTTGTGTATTTTCATGTTTTTATCACACTGACCTTCCAGTGTTCACTTTTCTTCTAAATTGGATTTAAATTTGTTATTGATGTTATAATAATGGAGTGAAACACTATGATTGACAAACACTCTTAGTTAGTGTTAAGTTATACATATTTAAGAATAAATAGGGGACACATGTTTTTTGGGGGGTTTATTATAATTGATTTTTGAAAAGCTCAAGGGGAAAAGCACGATTGCTCCAAACTTTTACACAGTCCAGATTTTCTGAATCCTCTTCTCTTCACTGAATCTGTCTTTGAATTTCAAAACCAGTCGGTCACCCAGAGATAATTCATATATTTGGAATAATAAACAGTGTGACGGTGCGTTCACAGGGTCAGGGTCGGATTTTAGATTTGTTATTTAAAACCAAGTCAACACGCCGTGACAAACCACGACATATACTCGGGGACAGACACTAATTATTTCATGTCAAAATAACGCTGCACAGTTTAATTTCCAATCCATTGTGGTGAAAGCCTTGAACACAGGAGAAGCAGGGAGCAGCCGCTCATCCGTTGGCCTCTGAGTGTGGTGGGTGGTCTTCTGCAGGGCCGCCGGCGACACCGTGTCACCCATGTGTCACCCGACAGTCCCCACTCCCCCCCGACTCCCGAGAGGAAACGCAGCACGGGGGGGTTATTACGCACGGGGAGTGACCGCGGCTCGGCAGCGGGGCGACCCCCGGGGGCAAAGCATTCATGCATTTTGAATAATCTACAGCACCAACTCACACATTTACATATCCAGGCTGCACTTCCAAGTCACAGGGGCACGGTGATTCACTTCCCGGTGCCAGACTGTGTTGTTACCAGTATGAAGCAGGATGGGTATTAAGCTTGTTTGAATCCGAGGTCCCCCATGAATCTTGAAGGCCTCCGCGTGATAGAGAAACAGAAAGCGACGCCGCCAGACTGCGGAATTACTTTGCCGTTTCATTCCGAGACGACTGAGGGCTGCTGGGAAGTTTTCGTCCACAAGGAGTTACCTGGCCCGGCTCTAAATTGTGAGGAAGACTGACACGACTGTGAATTCAACAATTGCCAGTTAGAGTGTATAGAGAGGCGGTGTGCTGTGCAGTGAAGCAGCCCCTCCATCCCTTGCTGCCTCTCACCCACCTCTCATGGATCCTGTAATGGATACAGCCTCTGAAGGGTTCACAGGATATCCAGCTACTCACCTGTTAAAGCAGAGCTTGGATGTAAGTCTATCCACCGGAAAACTTTGACATTGTGCGGTTGTTTCGGCTGCAAGTAAAGGATCTCTGTTTTTTTTGTTGTTGCCATACCACCGGTGCACGGCGCACAAATAAAAAAAAAGAGTAATTAAATCTGTATTCACCTTTTGTGAGTGTTTTGACTGCAGCTCTCCGCCGCGTGTTCAACACATTGTCTTTAATGAAAGTGGAGTGTGTCGAGCGCCGATTCCCACCAGTGCTCTGCTCTGAACCAACAGAACCACTGTGTAGCCGTGCACTCACCAGTGAGGTTAATGTGAGGATTGTCGAGGAAGAGGAGCACAGAGGAGCTGCAGGAATGAAAGATGTTAGTCTGCCAGTTTGTCACAAAAGCAGCGTGCACCAGTGTGATAGACTGGCAGAGCGTGCTCGCTCAGTATCCTTGGGAACACAGGCTACTGTCATACAGTCGCTTTTTTATTTATTTTTGGAGCTCCTCTCATTTTCCTGAGCCGACGGAGAGAGAGAGAGCTGGTTTCGGCGTCTCGGAGCAGATCTGGTTGAGTCTTGTTAGGCTGCTTGTGTCCCTGAAGGTGTAAGGCCTGTGTGGAGCAGAGAGTCCACAATCAACTTTCATGACACAGAGGATAACAAGAGAAGGTTTCATTGGATGGATCCACTCAGTGGCGTCTGAGTGTGTTTGAGGAGCCGCTCGAAACTTTAGCATAATGACCCGGAGGAAAGAGTCAGGAGGTGTGAACATGAGTATAAAGACTCCACCTGCACATACGTGAGATTAGCAAACATCTCTGTGGAACCTGAAGCTCGTCTTACGCAGGCTGTTCCCGTCTTTGCACGTCGAGTCAGAAATGACGTCTTTTCCTCGAGCATGCAGCGTCTCTCCACTGGTTTTGCGCCTTCCAACTTTTATTGGACTGTTCTTGCGTGGCTTTCGCAACATGGACGAGCTGGAGGCAAGAGTGTGAGAAGAGGTCCGCCGCTACACAAATCTGTGTGACCTCTAAATAATGAGCTTGCATGGAAATGGCTCCTGGAGGGAGACTGTTGGTAAAGACGAGACCTTCTGCAGGAAACAAGTCAAACTTTTCTGTTTGAGTCTCTTCTTCTTGTTTTTGCATTTTTTATTTTCCTCCACTGGAGCGAGATGTCAGTAGGAAAAAGGGAAAAGACATATCCCAGAAAACGAACAGTCGGCAAAGGATGTAAACGCACAGCATCGTCCAATGTCTTCTTCTCTGATGATTGTACATCAGCCTCCACTCGTCAGGCTTCAGGCTACTCATCGTTTAAGAACCTCGCTGCAGGGATTTGCTCCCGTTCGCACACAACAGCACTTGTGAGGTCGACCGCTGAGGTCAGAGGTGGTTGATGAGGCCGGGTTTAGAGTCGGCGGTCCAGTTCATCCCAGAGGTGTCGGATGGGTTTGAGGTCAGGACTCCGGGTCAGACTCGCTCTTCCACACCAGCCGGGGGAATCTGTTTCTTTATCGTCTCGGCTTTAAGCACAAAGGTTTTTATCACAGTGGGAATAAGAAGATGTTCCTCAAACTGTTGGCGTGAAGAAGTTGGAAGCAGTTTTGTCTTAGAAACATTAAACTGCCCTGGACCAAAACACATAAATATACAGTATATACGCAGGGACATCTTTTATTCATTTTATTTATTCGTTTGTCTAGATTCATATATTTACACTTTAAAAGAGGAACTAGAGGAAAAGAGGGAAATATATATAAACAAACAGACACGCTAATAAATGGGTGAGAATGTGTTTTTTTCTCACTTTCCCCTACTTCCCTCTTCCTCCTCTTCATCACCTCCCACACTCTTCCGTCTCTGTTGAGCAAATATTCACTTCCTCACTCACACACACACACACACACACACAACCACACACACACGGCTGATACCTGTCAATACAGATAAAAATTCAAACTGAGGGGAAATGGGTAAAAAGAGAAAATAATCCAACAATACAACAACAAAGCATCTGGTTTGTCAAAGACGGGAAGAGAAGGAGATGGAAATGATATCGTTGGGTAATTTCCTCTTTTTTCTCCTCCCTCGCTTTACAAGACATAACAAGACGTGATGAGACAAGACGGACAAGACGAGACAAATCGGGCAGATGGGACAGGGCTGCACATTGTGTTTTCCTGAAGGATTATCAGAGGAGAAGGAACAGAGGAAAAGAGAATAATGTAAAAAAAAAAGAGACATTGAGAATATTAGTTCTCTTTAGGAAACGGCCCCACGTGTTGACGGGATTGGTTTCTCGTGACATATGAATCCCCGGTTCTCTGAATCAACGTGTTTTGAGACAATTGTTCCTACTAAGCAGTTTAGATCAGGAGGAGATACTCAGCCATGGCTTTGACTTCTTGTGATAAGGGTTGTATCATGTGACTCAAAACATTATTCAGGCGTGTTCACATTGAACAGTTTAAATTAGAGTATTGCACATCCCCTCCCCTGGTGCGTATTGTACTATCTTTAGATTTGTACTTGCACAAATACACCACAGCATATTCCTTGTATGTTTAAAAACCTACTTGGCAATAAAACCAGATTCTGATTAATTTAGACTCATAAATGTGTAAGTGATGAGGTTCAGTATTTTGTATACTCTTAAATGTGGTATTGCTTAAATAGAAGAAGATGTGGATGTCACATGAAGATGTGTATCTCTGCCACACAAGTTCAAATAACCATGTGAAAAATGTGTAGTATATTAACGTCCCAATTGGTTCTGTTTATTTAACATTTACATATATTTTTTTCCACTTGTACTTCTCCTCCTGCGGAAATAATACAAACTTACAGAGAAATGAAATAATTTAAAACGAGTGT
The DNA here is from genome assembly GCF_949316205.1 of Platichthys flesus. Taxonomy (NCBI): domain Eukaryota; kingdom Metazoa; phylum Chordata; class Actinopteri; order Pleuronectiformes; family Pleuronectidae; genus Platichthys; species Platichthys flesus. The sequence continues at coordinate 4,067,716 of NC_084965.1, forward strand.
GAAAAAGAGCTGAGAGAGAGAAAGAGAGAGAGAGAGAGAGAGAGAGAGAGAGAGAGAGAGAGAGAGAATAAAACTGTGTTGTCATATCTTGTAAAGCTGTTCACACACTTCGCCCACACAACACATCTCTGTGCAGCAAACAGAAAAGAATCGCAGCCGTTAGAACCTGACGGGTGCAGAGTAAACGTTGAGGTCAGAGGTCGAACACGGAGCCAACACGGAGCAGGACGCTTCCCCAATAAATAACTAATTCCTCTCAGTGGCCTGTTACAGTTGCTTGGATACTGTGTGGTTCTAATTAGGAGTTGTGATACATATGCGCTCCTGTTAACCTCGCTTTCTCACACTTTCTACGCTATTTTCAGTTCGCCAGCCACATTCTGTGCAGTGATGGACACGACTGATAAGACTCACTTCCTCAAATCAGCGCCTTGAACCTGCTCTGCTTGTGGAGCGAAGCTTAGTTTGTGGGTGGATCTGCGTTTAAGGGTCATGGACTCACAACCTCTCTGTAGAAAATACAGATCTCCTGCTTGTTATTTTTCAAATGATGGCACCACATGATTATATCAAATCACCACGGTGCATTATCCGACCACTTTTTTATTTATTTTTATTTTTTTACAAACAATAAAACTCCTTTATATTTCCTGAAAGCCTGAATGGCACCTCTGGGACCTGAGCTCTTTTAGCAATTAGGAGAGCTGAACTCCACCAGAGTCTTCTCTTTGAATTAAGTCCCCCTCCCCTCCCCACCAGGCCTCACACTGGGCTGATCCTGCAGGCTAATTGGCCTCTGGGTTGATGTGCAGTGTTTACCAGCGATCCACTGGGAGCTGGATGAACCGGCAGAGGGGAAGGGGTTCTTTGGTGCCCCTACCATCAGCCCCGGCTCACGGCATGGACCGCTAGTCCTTATTAATGTCCCCCCAGCAGCGTCTGGTCAGGACCCGGGCTCTAACCTTCCAGAAACTAGAGATACTTCTGGGTTCATGCTAGGTTACCAGAACAACAGTGCGCCGAGAAAATTGAAGTAAACAAGCAGAAACTCTGAACCACTGATTGCAGACCTCTGAAAATGAATTATGTGAAAATTGTGTTTCTTTGTGTGTGATTGTAGAGTCATGAGAAACGCGCCGAGTGTGGAGAGGAGGACAAACACATCGAATACGCTTCAAGGTTCGGGAACAGGCGGTTACTTGCAATTAAGAAGAAAAGCCAAAGCAAATTGTAAAAACACATTTCAAACGCGAGAGCAATTAAAAGGAGTTCTTCATAAAAACAAGGCATCATGGAGACTCGTTGCCTGAACTAGAGAGCAAAGCTATCGGTAGCTAAAGGGTGAAAGGAGCAGAAATTAAATCTATTCAAGAAATGTATTCAGATAATTTCTGTCTGGAAACGATGCTCTGTTCAGGAAGCAGTTTTCTCTCCGGCAGTGGGCGGTTCATGTTCAAGGTCCAAGTTATCTCCAGGTCAGCCCCTTCAAGATTGAACCCTGAAGTACATTCAGATGCTTTTAAAGAATTTAGATGAGATATATTTGTTGATAAAGTTTTTTGATTGTGGAAGCACCTTGAGTTTTTGTGAGTGAGAACAATAAAGAGATTAAGGAGCAGAACCTTGAACGGTTAGCAGACATCTGTTTTATTTTGCACACACACACAACTCAAGGATGAAGGATTGTACTTCGAACTAGTACAATTTTATTTATACTTATTTGAAACCCAAAAATGGTGAAAAACATCCTTTGTCACGATGGAACAGAAAGTAAAGAAAATAAAGACTTCCCTGATCTGCATCTTAGTGGAATGGATTCTTGTTCGAACGATTCCACATCCTTCCACCAAATATCTTTCGGTAATCTGTTCGTTTGTTTTTTCTTGCTCACAAACAAACCAACAAACAAAACATATCTTCCTCTGCAGATGTAATAAGGTTACACTGCAGAATTTTAAATAGCATTTCAGATTTGCCATATTTAGCTCAATTTCTTATGCAGAGATCATTGTTGGACAAAATTTTTAGTCACAGTTAAACAATTTTAACAAATTCAAACTCAGCTCACGTTAGAAAATAACTTGCGAACCACAATCACAACAATACCACCGACCCTCAATGTCAAATCACAGCTTGTTTATTTCACAAGCTTTTGCAGGAAAATCGACTTTCCCCTATAATTTACAGACGACTCCCCATTATATTAAATTCTCTTCTATTTTGACACAAGTGCTCGTTTCACAACATTCCAGTCGACCGGAGTCCAATTAAAGCCAACGCAGTCTGATCAGTGTTTCTCTGTTTATTTGTCAACTTCTCAAGAAGGGAGAAGAAACCTCCATCTGTTCCTCTGTTCTCCCGTCTCTTCTCAAACCGCCTCTGAGTGCAGCTACATTGTTAGCGGTTATGAATGGGACACACCGAGGGAGAGTCGTTGCTTTAGAGTCGCGCTGTCTGTGAATTAAGCAGACACTCGGTTTCAAACGGGCATTTGTTTCAATTATCTAGATGCAGCGAGAAGCTCTGTGCGACTCTGTGCTTTCCTTGAATCCTCTCTGATTGGACGGGAGGCCAGATGGGAAGCACGGCAAGCAGAGAGAGAGAGAGAGAGAGGGAGGGAGGGAGGGAGAGAGGGAGAGTTGACAAATGTGCTCGTGGTGTATGGCATTCAGAGCGGTTGAGACAAATCAATTACACATAAATGCCATGTGCACCAAAAGAATGCAAAAGGGTTTTCAGTCACTTTGGAGTCAACTGAAGAGCCATCGTGTCTCAGTGACCTTGTTCTGGGTAAATATCTGAAAAGCACCAAACAAGGCTCATTGTTGAATTTCGTGTTTACACTCCGATATCATTCTGGGTCACGAGATGAAGTTTTTTTTTTCTACCGTGGTCAATTCTAGCTCCAAAATTGGCAAATATACAGTCAATGCTAAATCCGTCCTTAAAAACAACTCCCCAGAAGAAAGTCTGCATGATATTGAGATTATGTGGTGAAATTTGGATTATAGTTATAGCAAGAGTTCGGGATTTCACCTTTTACAAAATGTCCTGTCTGAAACTTGATGTTGGATCTATTGTTTAAACATTTCAACAGCTCTGAATTTCCACTCTTGGCCTTTGGAGACTGCATTTTTTCAAAAGCATAAACCAACATGAAGTCTGTCAATGGGAGAGAAACAGACATCTTTAAACTAAGAAAAGGGAAAATCAGGTTTAACCAATACAGCAATTTGGGATACATCTTGAAAATGAAATAAACTACTGGTGTACTGAGCAATAGATATTGACTAAGGATAACAGACAACAGTTAAGGACAGACATTTTAAGAGTACTGAGAACTGAAACCCCCACGCCCCCCCAAAACACCAGACAATGACATCTGCGTTAACCCAGGCCAGGGATGAAGGTATCACAATCCAGTGCTGGACGAAATCATCAGGAGCTCTGGAACTTGATTTTTATGGAGTGATGACACCAAGGTGATGGAAATAAAAAGGTGCGCTCGTGATCCAGAACATACAAGCTCATCCGTGAAGCTCGGGGGAGATGGTGTCGAGCCTTCGACCTTGAATGGCGAAGAGAAGAACGACTGAAAGACTTGAGATGCTCATACCAGGAAATCATCGTACCAATGAATTCCAACAGTCTCGTCGCATGTTTATAATTTGATCTTGAACCCAAATATCTTCAGTGTACAGAGAATGATTTTAAGAGGGCTCTATTTCAGCTCAAATACCAAATCCTCAACCGGCATAACTCTGTTTTCAGATTAAAGGTATGAGAGCAGGCTTCGGAGGGATAAGAGCCGAGACCCAGCCGCCTCAAAACGCTGAATTTGAGCTTTTCTTCCCTTGTTTGTGTGACAAGTGAGTCCACTTTCTTGTTGCTAATACCCAATTAGGGAGATGATTATTGATTGAGGTGTTGAAAGTTGACCGCTAATCTCCCTTCTCCCAGGACGGGGCGATCGATAGGTGAGTATAATGAGCAGCCCACTTTCTCAGTTCTGATAAATAGAATTGGATTTGGACGTGGAGCATGTTTGTAAAACAATGGTTCGGGGGCTTTGAGGTGCAAAATATCAAAGTATTCTTTTGTTTCATGAAACTGGAGTTCCAGGGGAAGCACAGGAGAGAACCAAGGCCTTCATTTTTTTTGTCAATGACACAGAAAAAGTTTAAGCCGTTTGCTAATGAAGGTAAAAGTGCACTTATTTCTGCCGAAAGCCGTTTTCACAGCTCTCTGTTGTGTTGCCTTAAAATATTCCATACATATCCATCAAGCCACCTCTTAAGGTTCAGTCCTGTGCTTATATTTAAATTTTCAAAACCCTCGGGTGCTTCTAAACAAGCTGTGATTAACAACGAAGGTAAGCTGACGCCACCGATCGCTGCAGAACAGCATGATTATGTCTAATTACTTCCAGAAGGCAATTTGCTCCCCTCCACTTTGTTTTGCCAAGTTTCTGATGAAAGTAGCTCATGGGGGTTTGCTGCTGACCCATCAAGGGCAGTTAAACAATCACACAGAGCCATTTTAGCTCCGTTAGAGTCAAACCCTGAATTTGCTTCTCAAGGACAATTCAATTGTTCTTGACATTCTGGTCCATTCTCATCTTGATTGGAGTTAATTCTTAATTGAGGCATCTCTTGCTGTTTTTATTTGCTGCTTTGTCTTCATGCCTTCACACCATGCCCTGGCTGTGTCCTGTGAAACACACTTCATATGCAACCCAGTGAACATCACCTGTTTTAATGCAGAGGAAAATGTCATGTTTTCCTCCTGGTTGTCACTTCCCTGTGAGAAGATGCTACACTGCTCCATGATGCAGTCTCTGTGGGCCATGTTCTGTTTTCAGGCACAATATTAAAATGCAGGGAAACTTTAGGAAACATGGCTCATAACCCAACACTGCTAGATTTATTATGAAATACAGGATTGTGTGGCAGTTGCAAATATAAAAGTTATCCTCAGTTGGTCTAATGATAAACAAAGGAAAGATAGTGCATCATGGCTGAGCTGTTAAATGTTTAAAATAATCAAATTAGAACATTAGAATCTACTTTGGTTTTTTATTCACCAAACCAGATTAATAATAAAACCCAGAGTGCACAATAAATTGCGGGAAAGCGTAAATATAGTTCGCCATATTGAAATATATGTTTTCCTTGAAACTGCACTCTACACGATTTTATAACTCGTGATCAAACGACTGTGTTATGAGAAGAGATGTCACTAGTAGTGACATGTTCACAGAGAATTATCACCCGCCTCTGCAAAGCCTCTCAGCTCCACAGAGCTTCTTTAATTTTACGGCCTGCGACTCTGCTGTTCTGGTTCCACACGGCTCTCATCAAGCTCGTAGCTGCTGAACACGCTGCAGCTTTTAGCAGCTTCAGAGTCAGTTCTATGCTCAGAACTAAGAGGAGAGAGATGCTATTGTTGCTTCATGTCTCTCTTTGCTAAACCTGTGATCAGGTCACTGTTGTGTTTTTAAGTTGTTGCTCTGTCCAAAAGTGGTTAATCAAAGCAGCTTTAAATATATTTTTATATAGGCATTAAAACACTCATCTTCAGCTCTACCTATTGTATGAAAACAAAGACAATGTATAAGTTGTTACCATGTTTCCTTGAGGAGAGAGTCTGGGAGTAGTGATTGTAGATTAGAGCCTTTATATCGAGGCCTCGCCAAAACACACACTATACCTATTGCAAGTCAGTCTGAGCTGTCAATCAAGATGTTTCTAAAGCATAAAATGAATAATTAAACCAAACCTATCAGAAAGACTTTTTGTAAAAATATATAACGTGAATTCTACTATGACTTTTTGGTTTCGCCCATTTTCCTTCCACTAACATGGAGGAGGCGAGGTAAATGAGTTATTCTGCCGCCAGCCACCAGGGGCGATCAAGATCCTCTGGCTTCACTTTTCATGGAGCTGTCATCTCATCCATCTTTATAAACAAGTAGGAATCCATACGCTTCAAATCAAATCTTTGCTCCGCTCTTCTTCACTTTGCAAAGGAAAAAAGGGAAGTTAATAAAATATATTCAGATCTTCCTGCTGTAAACAAATACTTACGAGTCAACACTCTCAACTGGGTTAACTTTGCACTTTCCCTCCCTCTAAAGTTTGGACTTTCATCACTTTCCGACATCAGCCGAGAGTCGTCCCAGGTACACGCCTGCAAAAAGAACTTTGCCTGCTCATTTGCAAAGCTAGGTTAAGCTTATGTAAACGAGATGCATCCCGAGTACGTTGGAGGCCCCGGAAACAAACATTTCCCCCGTCCTCCCCTCCCCTTGACAGGCGAGTGACAGCTATTTAAATGCAAACTGTCATTAACAAACACAACCCTGCGCGACACCTGCTTTAATCACGGCAACAAAGGCACAGCGAGTGGCCGAGGAGGAGCCCCCTCTCTGTGTGATATTCAAATGACGGGGCGGTGCAACACACAAAAACAACAACATCAAAGAATAGGCTGAGCACGGAGAGAGATCTGCGGCTCGACGTGCCTCCTACCACCGCTGGTTAATCAGCTTCATTTTTAAAGTGATTAAAGCGAGACGGGGCTGAAAGTCGCTAAATCGCTTAGCCTCAGAATTTGTGTGGAGTTGTAGCACTTTGCTTCGAGTCCGATTTTTAAGAAGAATATAACACTTTCACATTTAATGCAACGACCGTAGAATCTCTGGGTAGAAGATCTTCTTATGGGCAGAAGTATTACTTTGGATAAGCACTATAAATTCTATCTAACCTACAAATCTGCACCCATATTAGTCGTGTTAGCTGGAAAACAGGAATAATGTGGTGTGGCAGAGTTAAAAGCCGTGTATCCTGAAATACCATGTTTCTGCAGAGCCCTGGACTGTGGCCTGATTCGTCTTGGTTCTGGTCCTGTCTTGGGTTTGCTGTTGTTTTGCCTGGTCATAATTTAAATGAGGAAGCCACTGGCCTGTAACATCCTGCATGCCCGCCAAGGCCTGGGCACTTGTAACTAATGCATGGCATTTGTTTTGATTAGTTTTTGTCTTTTGTTTTTTCAGACCAACCATTGCAGAACATCCAGCTGCAGCAAATCCACTCCCTCTGTTCTCCCATTACCACACACAGCCTTTTCGCTCAGGGTATGCTGTCTTTCATGTATTCCTCGGTGGTGGGGATCTATTGTACAAACACTGGCGACAAAAAAAAAAAATCCAGTCACAAATAATCAAAGAAATCACCAGATAACCATGTGTTTCCTTGTTTTGTCTCCCTCTCGTTCGAGCACCTATTAAAATGACATTTGGATCATATAATCCACCGAATGGTACATTGTGTACAACATGTTGACACAATCTCATTTCAATTTGTGCACATCTGGTGAGAAAATAAGGACAAAATGTAACAAAACATGCCACCTCTCTTATATATTTCTTATATATTACTCCTCTTCCTAATGCATTTCCCCGAATAACAGAATCTGCATCTGCACCAGTCACACTCGTTCCCCATCAAATGCTGTTTTGGTGCATTTAGTTACTGCCCCTATAAATTTCAATTACCATGTTCACAAACCGCAGGCTACAGACGCAGGCTTTGTATATGGACCACGACTCCACGAATTGTCTCGGCAGCTATGTGTCGCATTAAATTCCGATGCGTCGCAGATCAGATTCATTCCGGAGGTGAATCGTGCATCTGTGCGGCAGATCCAGGAACAGTAGATGTGCGCCTGGTTGTTTCACAACAACTTTAGAAGCAACGTCACTGCGATTATTAGACATCTGGTCCGAGTGCTGGAGAGAATAAATCAGGAGCCACTCTGACTAATCAAATATAACGACATAACCAGCGTACTGGATATAATTAATGGACGCGGCATATACTATGTGTCTACTTCAATCTGCTGCCAATTGTACACCATAAATTTAATTATGTGCAACACTTGTCTCGTACAGATATGTAGAAACCATGCACCAAGACTGATTAACAAAATACACAAGTACTACATCCTTCAGTTTAGTAAACAACACAATGTAAACAACGTTTACAAAATGGGTCAGACTGGAAGCAGATTAATTGAATATGAGAAGACCTTGATGTTTGTCTATCTATCTATCTATCTATCTATCTATCTATCTATCTATCTATCTATCTATCTATCTATCTATCTATCTATCTATCTATCTATCTATCTATCTATCTATCTATCTATCTATCAATCTATCTATCTATCTATAAAACCTTTCACTTTCACGAGGCACATCGAGTTCAGGAGGTCATTGTCTCTCTCCTTTTTCTTCCTCATTCTCCTTCCATTTCTGATTTTATTATTATTATCAAACTAATCTTAAAACCAACAAGTGAGTCTGAGCCTCCTCCTTCTATCGTATATACACAATGTTGTGTACTTGTACAGCTGTGACTATAAACAACTAACATTTCCAACTCACGATGCAAAATGTATTGAGACTCCTTCTCACTACATCCGTTTTTTTGTTTTTGTTTTTATCAATCGGGAGGATTGATTGATTAAAAAATTGTCTATACATAAAATCTTTGCTTTTTACTGAGTAGCTCTGCAGTTTTTCATGTAATAAAGAATCTTGCTTGAGGCCGTGAACAGCAGCTGAAACTCCTCTTCCACACGTTTGCTGAGAAAAGGCTTCACTCGGGAAGATTAGACCTTTGGCGTGCACAGAGCGTCCGAGCCATGACAGTGAATGATGGCTTTTATTTAAAATCATAATGCTTTTAATAAATGAAGTACAGGGTGCAGTGGGAACTCGTAGGACGTGATTAAATACTCTGGTCCCTTGTTAATTAGATTCCTTCAGGTGTTAACTGCAAATGCCAACCCTCCCAAAACGCACCAAGTCTGAGCGAAGACGGGCGGACTGTGAAGGGGCCAGCTGCCGTGTCAGGAGCAACTTTTATTTGTATATATATTGTCCCGTGGAGCTTATGAAGCCCTGATCAGATGAGGATTTGGAAGCTTTCATACAGGAAAATATCCCCCGCCTCCACGAGGGAGTCAATCCAGGTGACATTTAGGAAGAGAACCTTTAGAAGTCACTTTCATATCAAGCCCATATCGATCCGTGCTCAGAGATTAATACGTTGTGACATTGAGCGAGAATCTGCAGCTGGAAAACCTCGCGACCATCGTGGGTTTTTATTACTTCATTTGTGAGTCATCTCATCAGACTGACAACGCAGCCCATCAACAGCTGAGAGGAAAGCTCCAGGGCTTTAGGGGATCACTGGGTTTTTCTGCGGCAGCAACAAACTTACAATTACAGAGGAAGACGTCAAATCTGTGACGTGATACAAACCTGTAAATTAAGATTTAAGATGTAGAAATTTCATCCCCCGGGTACCACGCTGGATGATTTGCTTTTTTTTCAATTTTTTGTATCTGTGCGTTTTCCATTTGACTTTGACGTGCGTGTGTACCTCATGGAAAAATCCAGTGGTTACATTGTGCTGAGCTTGGACACGAGCGTCTGTGGGTTCGATCCCCCCCCCCCCCCCCCCCGGGTGCACATGAAATAATAAACAGACGCGTTCTTCGGGCTGGAAAGTGTCAAGTGACTCTGAATATTGAATAACAGCTCTGAGAGAAGGCAGCTATTTTTTGCTGATTTTCACACGTGTCGTATTCTAACGTCCTCGATGCTCTTTATCCTCCACAACACCATGAACTGGATTTCACTCTGCTCCCTAAGCCCTCCCCCCCCTCTCACTAAATCCCTTTGCACCTGCTTGAATGTTTGCACCATATTCTGGTGACTGACGTGCAGGATGGCGAGCGACAGCGCAGTGCAGCGAGGCGACTTTGTTTAACCACCACAGGCTGATATGAAAACCCCCGCTGATGCAGTTTATTGTGTATTTTAATATTAATGTTAAATTAATATTATATTATATTAATGGCTGAGCTGGCGAGGCCTTAAGTGACTGAGACGGCTCGGTCTTCTGCACGAGTGACGCTGCAGTTTGACATAAGTGGTGAAACAGAGCGGGGCCACAAACATCAGCCGCTCATGCTGCCGAGGCGGAAGACTGTCTAATAACATTTCTTCATATTGATAGATGGAATTCTTTTTCTTTTGGGGTTCAAGATAAGTAAGAAAACGAACCTTGAACAACAAATATTCCCTTTGCAATATATTTTCTTCTTCCTCGCTCCTCTGATGGATCCCTGGTCACAAACAGCTGGGTTTGGTTCTTCGTGAAAACCAGTCCGATGCAGCTGCTGATTGCAGGGAGGTGCGCTCTGTGCTAAGCACCTCAGGGCTGGAAGGAAATAATCGATTTTTATTTTGCCTACAAGGTTGAAGAGAGTGAACTTTGAAAGCCTACAGAGGCCCAGCTGTCGACCAATTAAGGCTCTTGATTTGTAAAAAAAAGTCTAGGTTTGTTTACACTGTGGATTTATGGAGCACAAGAAATAAACAACGTGCAGAATCCTTCAACCTCTTTGTGTGAAAGTCTTCACACAATCAGAACATTTATATATACGTCCTTTAAAAACTGCACAAAACACAGATATTCCATCGGCCTCGCTCGTCTGTTACCTCGAAAGCAAAGTGCGACTCCGAGGAAGTTGTTATCTCCTGTGACTTCTATTTATACTGTTTAGCAACATATATTATTAAGCATCAAAGGCTTATTTAAAATAACTTTAATCATCGCGTCGGGCTGCGCATTTCAATTATTTTCCGAGGGGCTGAGAGCAAAGTGGGAGTTTTTCGTGTCTCGAAAAACATAAAAGAAGAATATTAATAACTGTCTCACTATTGGTCACTTTGCATGCTGTTATGGGCTTTAAAAGGGTCCCTTCAGGAATGAGCTCAGCCAAATGCAGCGGTAAGCGGATAAACACATCCCTTCCGACTGAATTTACTGCACTGAGAGACTTCCTCTAAGTGCTGCAGGTGAGGAACCTTTTACCTTTTAAGTTTTCATTCTCTGTGATGGATCAGCCTGTAAAAAAAGACTCAGATGATTCACACACACGAGATGGAGGCAGCCGGCTCAGTAGGAATCCGCTCATCCGTCTTTTCCCCTCCGCTTTGTTTGCTCTGTGGAGCCGGTTGGCGTCGGGCGGCTTCAGGAAGCAATCAAGCGCACATCAATGAAATGTTGGTTTTATCCAAGCTCCTCCATCCGTCAAATCTCCCGCTGTTCAAATAGAGGCGGGGGGGGGGGTACAGCCGGTAGTCTAAATGACATAAGTACCTTTGAATCAAACACTTCACCTAAATCCACCTTAAACCTCCACTGTTTAATCTCTACTGTAAAAGTGGAATATTCTGTATTCAGCAGATGATAAAACTGTTGCTCCCCAGTTGTACAAACACGTTGAAGAAGTGTATCAGACGGTGAAGACATTTAATTTACAATCCCTTCATTCGATTTTGGTCTTATTGACTTCAGGCCTCCACTTGTTGTTGTGTTTTCCTGCTTCAGGGCCTCCTCCATGTTAGCGAATGGGACGTGGAACACTATAAAAAGTCAATTACACATACAATATTTGTTTTAAATCTCCCTGATAAGTTTTTGGCTTCCTCAACTATATATGTTGTGATCGATGGGTTTGTGTAACCCAAAGATTCCTGAACAGATTAGCATGAAACCTGGTGGCTGTGGAATGGGCCAGAGAGGAACCCATAAAGAAGGATATTCTGGTTTCACTTTTTGAATAGTGGGAGTAAGTGGGAGACACGTCATCCATGTTTATCTACGGCCATCGGGATCAGCTGATAGGAACACTTCAGGTCAGGTTTGCGTGTAGACTCTTCTCCAGCTCCACCAACACACGCTGTGTTTAAGTGCTGGTGGAAAACTGGGACATCTTGGCTTTTGATGAATTCATCTGTGAAGTGGGAGAGACGGAACGCATTCATTTATTTATTTTATTATTATTTTATTGTCTGATAGGTTTTCCCCTCTTTAGTGGTCAGGGGTTGGGCTCCAGGCCATCTCACTGTGTGAGCTCTGAAAGCGGAGAGACCAGGAAAAAGAAACCGGAGTGAAATGTGCGATCGTTGTCGGACGCTGTTACTTCGGGGACATCGAGCCAGATTTATGTTGAGATGATTTAGGAGATGAAACCGGGATGTGCTACATTTTGGCGTGTACATATCCATTTATGTAATTAACTAGGAGTGCTCCCGTTAGCGAGGACGGTTAATAAGCTCCAGTGGGAACACGGGGAGGCATGGTGAACCCGTGGCCCTGGAGATGTTAAACACAGATGAATAGATGCCATAGCACACACACCGCCCAGTAAATCAGGCAAAATGAGCAGTGGAACATGACTCAAATGGGCTTCACGCTGAAAACTCAATATCACATAAATGGAAAAGGCCTCTCATAGATATTGGAAACTTGTAACCTTGCCACCGCAGCCTCACCTTTTCTATTGCTCACACGCCCACCGCACATTTACAGGCCGCACCTTCCTCCACGTCCACTCCAGCCCTCGAACCTTTACACGTGCAGCGCGGTCATTACGGGCCGTCGGCTAAATTAATGTGTAAATGTAATAGCCGCGGTAACAAGATAGTGAAAACAATATATATTTAATGTCGTCTGCGTTTTTTTCCTGCCACGTAGCTGACCGCGTTATCTGGTGTTATGAGTCACGGAGGCTGAGGAGGTCAGAAGCTTAAGGAGGAGGAGGAGGAGGAGGAGGAAGAAAAGGGAGAGGCAATGACCTCCTGAACTCAATGAGTCTTGTGAAAATGAAGGGTTTAATAGATAGATAGATAGATAGATAGATGGATAGATAGATAGATAGATAGATAGATAGATAGATAGATAGATAGATAGATAGATAGATAGATAGATAGATAGATAGATAGATAGATATATAGGTGGATAGATAGATAGATAGATGGATAGATAGATAGATAGATAGATAGATAGATAGATAGATAGATAGATAGATAGATAGATAGATAGATAGATAGATAGATAGATAGATAGATAGATAGATAGATAGATAGATAGATAGGTGGATAGATAGATAGATAGATAGATAGATAGAAGGATAGATAGATAGATAGATAGATAGATAGATAGATAGATAGATAGATAGATGGATAGATAGAAGGATAGATAGATAGATAGATAGATAGATAGATAGATAGATAGATAGATAGATAGATAGATAGATAGATAGATAGATAGATAGATAGATAGATAGATAGATAGATAGATAGATAGATAGATAGAAGGATAGATAGACATCAAGGTTTTCTCACATTTGATTAATCTGCTTCCAGCCTGACCCATTTAACGTGTGTTTCATGGTATATTCCTCTGAGACGCTTGAAAGTCCTTTACTGTTGCTTCCAGCTTTTGAATGAATCTCAAATGGCTTCTCCTATATATATCAAATTAATATTGTTTCTTTCTTAGCCTTTTTTCTTTCTTTGATATATTGAAAAGCCAAGAAAGAGGTTCCTTAACAACTGTATTCTTTACGGTCTGAGGAAATAAACATTTATTTCTATAGATATAATACAATTTATGTCCCAAATACACTTTGAGGGAAACGTATTTACTGTTTTTCAATAGAACAAGGAAGCACTTTTAATGACTGTATCTGCAAAACTCTCAATGAAAACATATTCCATTCCATTTCTCTGCTTTTCCTACACCCCCCCTCCATTCATGGTGTAGCGACTCCCTCAGTTCAGGTGAGGCAAAGACTTGAGGTAATAAAGGAGTGAAAAGGTCGTACGAGTCATAAACGTTAGAGTCTGCAGAACATACACATTCATTTCACGAGGTTGGCGAACGTTCCGGTCTTCCCTCGACCCCGTGTCCTGGAAAGTATTATCTCATCCGCGTGGTTATGTTTTCACCTGTTTTTTTTTGGACCGGTATCTGTGAGTGTTTCAATTTGGTGCAGCTCCAAATAAAAATCTAGGGGGCGGGAGTTTGATCCCTCCTTTCTTTAACGCTGTGAGACAGGACCCCTGGTGGAAGTGTGTATGAGCCATTTGGGTAATTATATATATAAGGTTTGCTTCCTTAGAGCTCAGTAATAAAACCTCTCAAGAAGCCTTCTCTTAAAATATACCCAGCGCTGATGAGGATGATGTGCTCTGGTTTAATAACTCGCCGGCTTCTTGTGTTCCCTCTGAACCACAACACTGTCATATATCATTAGCAAGTTATTCTAAACACACATGCACCAGAGAGAATAGGGAATAATTAAGCTGTTTGATGCCAGAAATATCCATTTAGATTCATAAGGCAGGAAAAACAGAGCCCAGGATGTAAAGAGAGCTGAGATGAGACGCAGCGTGACTGGGACCAGCAGCACAGGTCAGATCCCACTGAATTAAACTGGAAATTCAAACTGGAGCTTTAAATTCATTTTGTCAGACTTTATCCATCAGGTTTATTATAATTTTTTTTTCTCCCTTTGAGAAAATGTTTGTTCATCGCTAATCGTTTAATATAAACACCAGACAGGGAAGCGTTACGCATCCCAGAATGCACTGTGGATGACAACTTGTGCAAAATAACGGCTTTAACTTCTCCTCAGTTAAATCTTTGAATAAAATCCTGTAATAAACTCATAACAATGCACTTATTGGAAAAGTGCCGCCTATTTAAGTTGGCTCTAATTGCCCGGAGTTATGGTGTATCTGACGGAGGTCTAGAATAGCAGCACTTGGCACTTTTATGAAGTGGGATGGATAAGATGGGGAGTGTGGGAAAGAATGCTTTTCTTGGTGTTTTCTATTTTATGAGCTCTTCAGTAACTTCAGGGCCAGACATCCTGCAGCTCTGCCCTTTTACCTTGTCTCCTCAGTCCTGTGATTTAAATAATGAAAGTGTTGTGTAGTGCCTCCCGGCCGCGCTCCCGTGCACCGCACAGTCGCACACGCAGAGCGCCTGGATCCCCAGCCGCTGTCACAAAGGGCTTTACTGCACAGCGGAGATCTTTTTTGAGCAATGTCACCTTGATGGCTTCACAGGAGCGGGCGGGGGGGGGTTCAGGGTTTCTCCGGGAGTCGCAGCGTTGTGCGTCGAACGCTTTGATGTGGCGCGTCGTGTAAGGTGTCAGTTCACAATACGACTTCTGAGTGGTAGAAAGAGAAATGTATTCCCTGAACCTCAGGTGCACACAGAGGGAAACTGCCGGCACTCATCCTTTAAGCAGCAGTCATAGGAGACCCTCTCCCCAACGGCCATTAATGTAGAACAAGAAATATCTTCCAAGTTCTGTGCTTTTATTTTGGGAACACGTCGCTGATTTGCATACCCCCCCCTCCCGCTGCACAGGTCCCTTCGGTGGCGTTTAGGTGATTTGAACGCCGTTACATTTCCGGCAGATTCATTGCACTTGCGTCTGGATTCAATAAAGCGAGGGTCCGGTTGCTTCTCCGGACTCCTCGGCCCCCCCGAGCGCCACGCGGCCACGTCACTCCTCGTCCGTCCTTCAGACCGAGCGTCTCCCGGCTCGGCGGCGGTAATGAACAGCAGCGTTACATCTGGAGAGAGATACTCCGAGCTATGTCAGAAAATTAGGCTTCGGAATAATGAGTGTTGAGGGACGTGCACTGTACCGCCGGTCTGCGGTGCCCCATTAAAATCAAAGGACTTTCACAGCTAATTGGAGAGAGGGGTTAAACTGCTTGGCAGCCTCGGCCCTGGCCCCACCCCTCCGCCCACAAACCCGCCCCTCGGAGATCACTGCCTCCCCTTCTGCTTTCATTTTGTGTTTCACTTCCATATCAAAACCAGAACTTATTTACTGGTTCAGAATAGCTCCGGCACTGCAGCTCTGGCAAGTGTGTGCCACCAATTTAAATTACAGGAAATTACCTCTGGACCGTGATAGGCCGCCCAGCTGGCTTGTTTTCTTTTTGAATGATCACCAATTACCTCGATGTCCTCGCAATTGACCATAAGACGCGAGCAGCACAAATCAATGCAATGTCCGAGCGGCACATTCCCTCGCCCAAGTGGAATTAGCCCAGCAGCCCCCCCCCCCCCCCCCCCCCCCCCCCCCGGTTACGATGATGGTATCAGCAGCATGACACTGTATAATGAGCCCAGCCACGGTCCGCTGCTCAGAAGAATACAGTAAATACACATTGTGTTGGGGGGGGGGGGGGGGGGGGGGGGTGCAGAGCAGCTGTGTGGGTGCCCCTGTGCACGGCTGCACAGCGGCTAATTACGAGCCAGCGCTTGTATTTATGTTTATCTTTAATGGGGGGGAATTCAAACCAAATTGTGTTCTTTGCCATTTAGAGTTGAGAGATAGAAAAATCAACAGTGCACAGAGTCGCTCGAGCCGGTGTTTGTTTTTCACAACGGGGCTTCACGTAGGCTGCCTCCAGAAAATGGTGTTTAGGTTAAATCTTGAAGAACAAGCGATTTATTTTAATTATAGCGACGCCTTCAGCTCCAGTAATAAGAGTTATGTTAAGTACACCTACATTAAAGGGGGGGAGGGGGGAGGTTGACCACATTATTTGACCACTAATAAAGCATAATGGCTTCAGAAGAGTATGATAATTATACAATAACAAGTCATAAATATCATATTAGCAGATGAAAAATGTAGATTTTTACCACAAGCAACATGTAACGACTATAGACTCAATGTAAAGATGGACGACGCGTCCCCCCCTCCTCTCACTGTATAAAAATAAATCCCAAATATCCTGGATACTGGTGCCGCCTATTTCTATAGCATCAAATGACAAATTTGCACCTGAATTCTATAGATAAAATTATGTTTATTTTTGCAAATAATTCTAAAATGTTGATATCCACTGTTGAATATTCATTACACTGTGTAATGTCGTAGAGTTAGTGCTAATAAACATAAACAAAAAGGCCTATAAAGAATTTCTTATTATTGTTTCTGTGAAGAATTTCGCCTCCGTGAACACAACAAATTCAAAGTTTCCCTCTTCAATTTCCTTTTTTGTCCCTGATACAAAAAAGTACATTTAAAAAAAAAGTAGCATCTTCCTTTTTTGTTCTCATTGTGTTTCACTTGACCTTATATGGAGTTGTGCTGTTTCCTCCGTGGCGGCTTCTACTGGTTTTTAATTCTTGTCTGTGTTCGGATGAGAGCTTCTGCTTGTCACTCTCAGTCATTTGGGTCCTGACAGATGGGGAGAAAAAGCAAATGAATTCAAGTCTGATGTTAGAATTTCAAGTGTTACCATCTTGGCTCGAGTGTTGTTGGAGTTTTGAAGATTTCAATTGGAAATGCAGCCAGAGCTGGAAGAGGAACAAATCATCTCAAATGAACAGACGCCCTGTGTTTTCAAATTCTTCACAACATAAAATAACATCAAAGTGTAGAAAAATGAAAGTATGCAGTATACAAATGGATCATTTCAGATATTTCTGACTCAGACTTGCATGGTCGTACATAACAATGAGGTTTTCTGGCTTGTACAATTGGCCTTTACAATCAGACACTATTTTCGGACCCAAGTTATTAGTGACTAAAGATGAATAATACTTACGAGCTGGAAAGATCTTCTACAACGCAAAGATAACCGATTTTCTCTTCATTGCTTGTTTTGATGGGTTGAGTGAATCATCGTGTTGTAACTCAAATCTTAACTCAAGCCTACGGTGGCCCTGAGAGTCAAAACACAATTTACCTTGTTTGGTTTTGAGTTGTTCAGGGTTTTCCTGTAATGTTGTTGTGTTTCTTGAAATGTGTTTTGAGCCTCAGGGCCACCGTACGAAGCTGACAGACGGTTCAATCCACCAAACTTTGAAACTGTAACTTACGAATTTAGCTAAAAACTTCTAGTGCAGCGTCCCTGGACGACACGTAATAACATTAAAAATCCAAAACTAATGTTTATCGTGATGAACTCGATGCGCTCGAGTGAATCAACAACACACTTCACTTCCACTTATGTTGGAGACAAAACGCTAGTGTTGTACAGTGTTTGCCCTCCATACAAATCGAGATGCAAAATTTGTAGATCAGGGAAATCAATTTCTTAAACCCCGCTCATGGTCATGGAGACTCCATCTGTGTCACTAATACCCCGCAGCTTATTTGAAATTGACCCTGTTGGTATTAGAGCTCAGAGTAGGTGGGTGGAGGAGATTTGGAGAATGTTGTCCCCTGGCTATAATTCCTGGAGGCTCCATCATATTCAGATAAATAAACATCCTGATGAATTAATCATTTTTTTTATTAAGAATCCTGTTTGTGGAGGAAGAACGAGCGAAAGCATGTTTTAAATGTATTACCTTGTCACGTCTCTTTATTTAAAATGTCATAAGAATGTGATATCCGCCTCTGTTTAGGCTCCATCCCTCTCTCCTCTGCTTCCCGATCGTGTTCCCAGTCCAGGTGATGTGGTTGATATGGGAGAGAGGCCACAGCTTTGTTCAGTCCCCAAAGGGAAACTGTTGTACACGGGCTGCAGCTGCAGGCCTCTCTTGATGCCGTTGATTAAGGCAGTCAGGCGTGCTCCTTTATTTATTTATCTTTTCATCAAAAGTGGAATAGTTATGCATGGATTTAACACACATTTAAACATTCAGATATATCTCCCACATTGTCTAGGACACTATTATGAAGTGAGAATCCCAAAAGACAGAATATAAAACTACTAATACCCCGAACAGTGATTTCATGAAGGCCTTAAAGCCTTTTGCAGATTCCTTTAGAAATTAATAGATACATTACCGTAAAATAATTATACAGAGATTTACTTTAAGTCTTTCTTACCAAATGCAAACTCAGAAGCTCTAAACTTTTCATTTGAAACAGTGAGTCTCTTGTAATTGAGGCGATCGATTGGATGAAACTGCTCCAGGATACTGAGGCGTTTTCTAGGATTGTGCTGCGGCAAGAAAAGTTATAAAATTTTCATCAATATTTGTACATCAACAAAAGGGGAAGTTCGTAGTGAAAGTCCTCAACAATCAGTGAAACAGAACTAAGAGCAGAGAATATTGGACTCACATTCAGTGAGATGGACATAAACCCAACTTTCAAAAAATCCATATGCTCATGATAAAGGCAGCAGTTTGTTCAAGTTTACTATTTAGTTCGTTAAAGACAAATTAGCTCAACAAATCCCTTATTCCAGGTTTAAATCACTCAGTTGTTTTTTACATTTCACAATATGGAAAGACTAATGTCGCTCGAGACAATAATTCAAACCAGCAAATAGTCTCAACCAGGGGGCGACAGCTAGCTGTGCTTTACCTGAAGGTGAAACAACTGCACACCAGCAACTCTTATGCTAACAAATTATACATCATCCAAATATATCAGACGAGAACTGAAATGTAAAATGATAAAGTTGTGATTTCGTGCATTGTTGCCGGCTGGAATGGGATTTCTTATCTCAATGCTAAGCTAACTTGTAACCTACCACGAAGCTTCTATAGCGAGAAAGCAAGGATACACACAGGATATCTAACTAATCCTTTAAGACTTTATGATATCTGTGCTTTGCATTGCTGTTGCTATTGGCTAATCCCATATCCCCCCCCCCCCCCAAAAAAAAAGGAAAAAGATTTTGGGGTCAGGCAGCCCGGGCAGACAACAATCATGTGAAATTATCACAGAGGCCATCAGAGTTTGTTTGTGAGTGCAGAATCGAAACCTAAGTAATTGAGTGTATGTTGGGCACTGGTTTATGTTTTATATTTTTTTTCATAAATCCATTAAAATAGAGTGAAAAATGAAAACATAAATATATAATAAAAAAAACTGGGAGCATCTGCAGTGACTCAAATCTGCATTTAGTCTCAATAATGAAATGTGAAAGAAAGCCCTTGAGAGATTAGGGATTCCCCTTTGCCAACAGATGTTTGTGAAAGGAAAGAGTTTTCGGAGAGAGGAGGCGAGGAGAGGGGAGGACAGGCAGGTCGAGGGAACAGCCGACGTGTAATCTTGAGATGGAGGCAAAATGTTTGGATTCTCTCTGCGTTTGCTGAGCGGGGTAAGAGGACAATGGACGAGGCTGATTTCTACATTGTAAATGTATTAGAGTGCAATCCCCCTGCAGAGGAGCGCTGCATCAGGATCAGGACTTAAACAATGTCGCCTCGCCTTTATCTCGCCGCCGCACTCTCCGACCGACCTGCTGGAATTCACTCGCAGTCTGTTATTCCCCGAAAGCCTGAATCGCAAACAGCTCCCTCTCGTTCAAGTGCAACTTCATTACCGCCTGAATTATGCTGGGACTGGAGAATATATTGCTTATGTGTCTCTTGCATCATAATTCTGTTTACATAGCGCCGTGGCAATCTGTGTCTGCAGCAATAAAGAGCGTGTAAATTGAACTTTATGAGAACCTTTGACAGACATCTTTGACCTTCAGCCGTGATGGAACAGCCTCGGGAATCTGAGAAAGAAATTGCTTCAAGATGGCGAGATACAATCTTACATTTGCCCCTCTGCACAAACTCAACTAAAAAGAACACTTGTTAAAGACCTCTCACTTTATTGGACCAAAGCTGTCACATCTGATAAAGCTCAGTGTAACCAAGTGGGCGACCCTGGTACATCGGGGGGAGACTGGGAGATTGGTTTGAGCCGACCTCCTGTGACACTGAAATACACCTTTCACTCTGGAGGCGAAAAATACAACAAAAAAAAAGATGTCACACCTTGGAAGGCAGCAAACTTTAACAATATCATAGCTGCAGTAAGGACATGAGCACCTCTGACAATCTGGCCACAACATTCTCTGGAACACCCTGGAGTTTAACGACGGCCATGAAAGCACAAATGAGCGAGTGAGGACTTCCAGTGTGGAATCACAAATGAACACATTAGCAGGTGCTGACAGACGAGGCTTAATTGTTACCTCTGGCAAACGGGACTTCACACGCGAGAACAAAAAGCTCCCCCCCCCCCCAGCACCCTGTTTGATGCAATGTGACGATGACCTTGCTGCGGTGCACCCCCCCCGCCTCCCCGCCCTCCGCAAGATCCTTAAGAGTTTATCTTGACAGACTCCCAACAACTGTCTCTCAGGTGTCGCGCTGATAGACCAATTCATTTAACTCTATCCCGATTGGGGGGGGGGGGGGGGGGGGGCTTTAGAGGCAGCAGACCTGATGAATCCCCATCGCCGCACTGCTTGTCTGTTTGCACTCCCCCAGGCGAGCTACATCACTGTTTCAATAGCCTGTGGACTATTACCACATGAGAAACTGCTGCTGTGTCCCCCCCCCCCCCCCCCCCTCGAGCAGGGTCCTTTGTGTCCAGTGTGGGATTCCATGGTAACAATAACAGTGTGCACTCGAGATCTGAGTGAGTTGTGTTCACGTGTTCCATCCCCATATTAAAGGTAGAAACCTGAAGAGTGTATTATATCATTCCATTATTTTACCTTAATGCATTAAGCTGAATTATATATCCAGATCTTCTCTTCATATCTATTTATAAACCGTATGAATGAAAAAGGGCTTATTTGTTTCCGTGCTTATACGAGAAGATTTCACTCTTATTCCTGTTTCCATACATAAATCTTCACACAGGAAATTGCTAGCTTAGTTTAGCATCAGCACAGTAATTATATTTTTTCTCGTTAACTGTACAAAATCCAGATTTTGCCGGTTTAGACCTGTTTCTGTTCTTTGAACGAAGCCAGCCGTCAATTATCTTAGTGTAGTCCAGATATTTTTCTGGTGGAAACAGCTCTGCTATAGTCAGGCTCTCTCCAAACGTATAAAGATGAACCTGCTCTCACCACTAAATTTAGTTCCAAACTACTAAAATGAGTTGGAAACGACAGTTAATTGTGTACTTTTGTATAATGCTAGGTTAGCTCCATAGTCTTTATACTAACGCAGCTACAATTAGCCTATAGTTTAGAATATAGGAGCAGTTGCAAGGGGAAACAAGTAGCCTTGCTTTTAGAAATATACCCATGTACCAGCAGCTCTTCAATTACAGAATTATGTAAAATGAATCTGTCATTTTGTTCCATGTATTCTTGTTGGCCCGGCGAGCTCTATACTTACCCCACAGACATAGAGAGTGGTATTGATCTCCTCATCCAACTCACCAAGCGAGCGTATTCTCCAAAAATGTTGAATTGTTCCCTCGAGTAATTACTCAATCTCCCGTCTTTTTCTACTATCTGCACAACCTCACAGTTGCTGTATGGAGGGGAGTGTGTGTGTGTGTGTGTGTGTGTGTGTGTGTGTGTGTGTGTGTGTGTGTCTGTGTGTGTGTGTGTGTGTGTGTGTGTGTGTGTGTGTGTGTGTGTGGAATACAGGAGCATGACGGAGGAAAAGAAAAATAAGCGTCGGCCTTGTTTTTGAAAGATTCCTGTGGCAGAACAACATTAGCTGATAAGAATGATTAAACATCCACGTTGAAAGGTCAAACCCAACATGCTTACAGATTTGAATTCTGTTTGAAAAGTAATTTGGCATCTTGTTGAACCGTTGCCTCTCACCGCCCTCGATGCCCTTTGAACACCTGAGCAGTGAAAAGCCGTGAGAACCATTTTCTGCCAGTTTCTCTTTGTAAATATAAGACAGACTGTGCATCTTCTGCCGCCCTTGAAGAATCCGGCATCTTTAAGTAAACACACGGTTTATTCCACCACTGTGGTGCTAAGTGAGTCAGATGCAGTGAGATAAATAAAGCGCCACCTGATTTGTGCTGGCATGGTGTGAAAACTTGAACATCAGTTTCTGTAGATGAGCGTTGGTGTCAACACGTTATTGCATGGTAAGAAAGGATCCAAGAGAAATGGGAGACTTAGGAAATCTAAAGTCTGGTATTTGTTTTTCCTGTCAAACGAGGCAGACACAGCTGTTTCACTTTAACCTGATGCCACGTCTCAGTCTTAGACTGAATCTGGAGACGGATGATATCCTGGCTGTTAGTGGAGGGGACATGGAACAGGAGCAAACCAATAAGTGGAAATATACCTGTAAATTAGTTTTTTAGCAATTTGATGCTATACAAACAAGACAAAACATGATGATTGACAGTTTACACTGACCTGTGATGGATCCATGTATTGGTGGGACCTTGATACTGTGGCACTAAATAACATCAACTGCACAAAATGGCGACACAAATATCCATCGTATATTTTCTTGTCACTTTCTGGACAATTGGAGGAAGTGGAAACAACTGTTTCTTGTTGCGGCTGATTGGTGCAAGTGCCGAAGCGTGAGAGAGTCAACTTTCCTCATCCTGTCCCCAGCCCTCTCGTAATACATCAACAAATCCCCACAAGTGGCTGCAACTGGCTGTGCACACTCATCTCCGAGCCGCCAGACCGCCTCATCTCCAGGCAGGGAGTGTGTGACTGGTGTGAGTGGTCCTGCCCGGTTCAGCAGTGGCCATGCGGGTGTTAGATGAGCCATTGATCCTCCCCAGCAGGATCTAGGGTTAGATCGACTCACGCCATCGACTCACCGCCATGACGTGCCGCTGTCACAGCAGGACCCGACATTTAATGATCCTCTGATGGAGTGATGTCACATTTATCACCTGCCAGCAGATGTGACGGGCGGAATGTGAGGGGCAAGTATGGGCTGAGGCAAATATATATATAAACAATGTAATCCAGGAAGAGGAAGTGCACTCTGACTGACAGTGGAAGTAATGCAGGATTAAGTCCTGAAATGACTGAGGGGAAATGTCTTCTGCAGGCACCACAAACAGGACACATCCACCAGGGCGGGCAGGAGTCGCCTTTAATGGGGGAAAGGTCAAGGCCAGGTACTGGAAACATTTCTTAAACTCTATGGTTAGACTTTATTGATTGATTTGTGTCCTGCTGACACACAGCATCCATTGACCTCTCACCAAACACCTCCCAGGGACAATTGTCCAGTCATAGTTTAGCAAAAGTATATGAGGTGAATGTCTTGAATAATCGGTTTGGTCCAGCGTATGTTTTTGCTACAGCTCAAACTC
Source organism: Platichthys flesus (assembly GCF_949316205.1). Lineage (NCBI taxonomy): Eukaryota > Metazoa > Chordata > Actinopteri > Pleuronectiformes > Pleuronectidae > Platichthys > Platichthys flesus. The sequence continues at coordinate 4,091,638 of NC_084965.1, forward strand.
AAAATGTCCAAATGAACAAGATGGCGGAGTTTGTATCCCTTTTACTTTGGCTTCATATCTGGATAGTGGGAGGAAGTGGGGATGTGTCAGATTTGTTTAACCAGCAAAATCAACATTTGTCAATTTGTAATAGGGACACCTGTATTTTGTCAAATGAATATTCGGTGTCCGTTGTCTCATTTTCTCTCTACTGTAGATCTGCAATCATCACCATAACTTTATTTTTGATGGACAAAAACAATCAACAATAAAGGATTGTATTTAGTGGTCGGTGATTTCAGGTCAAAGTTATACATTTTTAAAATGAGTTTTTCACTGTTTTGACAGCTCAGGACCAGGCATGACAGTATTAACAGCCCACTTCTCTGCTGTCTACAGAAATAGTAAAGGAGAAGATATTCAATAATAGATCTTAGAGAGCTCTGCTAAAGATGATGTCCGTGTCGCTGTGTAAGGTGGTTAAAAGTAAACAGCAGAAATAGTCGCAGGATAGAAGACAGGCGGAACTGTCCAAAAAACTGCAGCTTTTGTTCCCGGCCTGCAGTCTTCTTCTTCTGAATACCAGAAATGAAAGTCTTCTACTTTGTATCTTGAAATGATTTTACATACTATTTAGTGAGAACAAAAACATCCCAAGTGCGGCTTCGCCTCCAGCAAACAGTCTGACTTACATCTAAAGGGAGAAATCTGCACTGTAAGTTAAAACTGTGACTCTGAGGTCGAATAATTAAGCGTCCCTCCGCGCGGCACATCGATGTGCACGCTTCTCCCTAATTCTGGATTTAAAAAAAAGAAAAACAATGTCGAAGGACACTGAGAGAGATGTGTTAATTCACAAAAGGCTTGAGGAAGAGTTAATTAAGGCGGCTGCGGGAAAGGGGCGAAAGTGCTGAGTCCTGGAGACACAAAATATTTATTCATCAGCCCATTAATATTTAATTCCTTTTTTTTTTTCTCCGTCCTATTTTTAAAATGGAGTGAGAGCGAAGGAAAAAGCTTTGAACATTTGACCTTATATGTAAAAGTGTAGGGTGTGAGTCTGAGGCGCCGCGGGGATTGTCTTAATCATTAGGAACCAGCAGGAAGAAAGAAAAAAACAAGAACTGGCTCAGTGCTCTGTCGGGAACAAGCTGCCATTTCATTCAGATCAGATTGTTGCTGCGTTCGACTGTTTCCCCTTTTTTTTTACCTTTTTATAAAATTGTGTCCAGGCTGCTGAGGAGCCGGATCGTTTGACCGGGTGACGGGAGAATCAATACTTTGCTCCAGACAAATGAAAACATGACAGAGCCGAGTTTAAAGCAACACGCACTAAACATTCATTATGTCACACAGAACGCAGGTAGCGCCCCTTCACTCCGAGGAGATGTGTCTGATTGAAGGATGGGGGGGGGGGGGGTTGGGGGGGGGCGGCTGAGAAGGAAACGGTTATGTTCTGGATTTGTCTGCAGCCTAATTATGTGGCAACAAACGAGTTGCCAATCATGAGAATATATTGTCTGGTTTTATCTCAGGAACTCATCAAGTCAACCCAATTAAAAGCCGCAATGAGAAAGACATCGGCAACAGGGCTCTCGTTCAGTTAATTCATGATTGCCAATTAAAATAGAATAGCGTGCAAAGTTGTAAAGCTGTCAGGAGGGCCAAGCTAAATTACCCTTTTCCACTTTGAATGATGGACGCGTTCATTGCTCTCCTTTATCTTATTTATTCTCTGGGATGGAAGGGAGTGTATGTGTGTGGGGGGGGAGCGGCGGTGCTGGGGGGTGGGGGGGGGCGCTGGTGGTGGTGGTGGTGGTGACAAAAGCAGGGAAGAGTTTAAAGAGTGCGCCGCTAATGAAGAAGATTCCTCTTTTCGGAAATTCGCCCGCAGAAGATTGTTTTTGCTTTTTTCTCGGGGAGAGAAAAGTTAATTAAATCACCTCCACTTTGCCAGACCCGCGCACACGGCACCAATTTGCTCACACAATCACTTAGAGAGCGGAAAATCTCAAAAGGGAGATCACAGCGCAAGTCGCCATTGTTGATATTGCTATAGGCGGCTATAGGTATTCATCATGTATCAGAGTTTTCCCTCATTTCAAAGAAAAACGAACCATTTGTGTCAAACCGCTGCTTCAGATCCAGTGTGAAACGTGTGTCCCCAGCAGTTAGTGGGAAGGCAACTTATCCTGGTTGTGTCTTCTGCACCATTAGCTGCTGTTGCCATACTATTGATGGCCTAATTAAAATGTGTCAGGCTGAAATATGTCACTTTTCTTTTTTTTTTCAAAGCTGAAATTGATTGCTCACATTAATTTTCACTTTCTCAAAATGACCTTTAATTTTCGCGTGCCAAATGCAGGCTTGTATCTCCACCGGCACCCCCCCCCCCTCCCCCCGTCCTCCGACGCTGGGACAATATGTCAAAACGTTTTGACAACACGTGGAAGAAGCCGAGCGTGATTCTGGGATTCCACATGAGAAAATGATATGTCAACACCTCCCTGTAGCCTAATGGTCTCCAACATGTTCTTTCTTCCTCATGTTACTAACTCATCCCTCACAACCTCCCCTTTAAACCATCTCTCCCACTTTTCCCACCTTTTCCCATGGACCCCAGCTTTTCTTATCCCCCCCCCCCCTCGGGATTTCTCTCTTTGCAAAACAACTTTCAGATCAGAAGTGTCACCGCGTTGAGGCTCTCCTTGGAACTGGCGGGGGGGCGATAGTTTCCATTTGGGCGCCAGCAGCCGAGGGTTTGTTCTCGTCCTCAGAAGACGTGCTCCGCGGGTCAAGCTCTTTGCAACAGATTAAAAGACAGTGTCACTGATGTCACCCGGCGAGGGGATCGATGGCACCGAGTCGGAAATGAAAGCTGTGACGGACGCGGACGACCACATCAGCTCCTGTCACCATGTGTCCACCGAGCGGTCTCTTCATCCTGGCAGCAGCCGGGGCCTGGGGGGGGTCCTGTCAGCTGCAGCCAGTGTGGCCCTTGCACACCATGAACCATGGAAAACCCCTGAGGGACCCTTCTTGAAAGAGGGCTTACAGGGCTTCAGACGCTCACACCACCGGCTCAATCAACTCGTGCCGCTCTGTCCGGAGCTCTGCTGCCGCACCAGTGGAGAACTTTTCTCATTTGGAATGCAGCCTTGTCCTCACATGAGAAATCAAAGTGTTCGAAGGAGAGGAGAATGAAATTTAAGAGAGAAACAATGAACTGACGCAGAGCTGTTCGGGGAACTTGTGAGACTTTCTCTCCAGTCACATTGATAATCAACAGAGCTCGTTGTTGCTTAATCTTTATTTCACACACTGATTGCAGCCATTTTTCAGACAATGGATTTAATCACCATTTGTCATCCTCCTCCTTTTTATTTTTTTATTTCCCTCTGTGCGAGTGGAATCTCATTTCGACGCGGACATTTGTCGTCATTCTCAGACTGACAATATGAAGCCTTTGATTCTGCAGCACATGAGTGTTGAGGTTAGCTGGAGGCTAAAGAGAGGAAACTCGCTAATCATCAAACTTGATTGGATGAATGTGAATGTGAGGTTTCACTTTCCAAAATAGACAAGATCATAATTACTTAATTCATCCTTTGAATTAATAAAACACTTGGTCACTTATTTGCCACCAACGTTAATGTTAGATAAACACAACGTTAATTCTTTCTCATACACTTTTGCACTTTTTCGTTTATTTTCGGAAAATACCCTGGGAGATAACCAAAGGTTGTGATTCCCAAGTTAAGGCTACTGGTGAAGTCGGCCACTTGCCTGGTGGGTGGTGATGCTGGTAATGCTGGTTGCGTCTTTCTTGAACAGCAAATGTGACCGGCAGTAAATATGCTACAATGGGTAAAAACCAGTTACCTTAACAGCAACACATCGGCAAAGTTTAATGTAGATGGGATGAGAATGGGATGACTGGGATTCTCACATTTCAGTTAGTCAAAAACCATTAGGTCGAGGTGTTAAGCAAACAGTCACTCAAAACCAGTAACCACTGGGGAAACCAACAGTTTGAAAAGTTTTGACATTTTCATCTTCGATTTCCGGGCAACACAAAAACAACATCTCCTGCTTTTCCTTTTCTGAAAAGTTCATCCCGTTATGAGATGACATTAGAAAAAGAAGCCTCATCCTAACAAAGTATTTCACAGCTCCCACCGAGCCATTACCTTTGTGTGTCTTCCTGAAACAATACCTGACTTTAAATTCCCTTCCCGTGTTCAGGAGATGATTTGTTTTACGTGTCCTGTTCTGTTTGCCCTCCACCCATTGACTCAGCAAGTGTTCTTGGCTCCTGCAAATCCCATTCACATAGAGACCCAAAGCAGATTTAATGGGGAGGCTAGAAATTCGTGGATTTAATGAGACAAGAAGAAGACCTGCTCTGTTTTTCAGGGCTTTCACAGCACAGTGTATAGACTCAGTCACCCCGGGCCTGTGTATCCACATCTGACACTCGTCGGTTGATTGAGCCCATTAGATTATCTCTGTTCATTTCCTTTCCTTGAGACTGGGAAGTCACTCCTGTCACCAGCAGGACGGCTCTGGCACAATGGGCGCAGCCGAGTTGGCTCGACGGGACCGTATTTGATTTTCGGGATCAGGGCGCTTCGCTCGATGCAGACGCCATCTGGGCTTTCTGGGGTGAGCTGTTTGTGTTCACCTGTGTCTTGCAAATGAAAATAAAGAATGCGCCTCGTGTTTCCTTGTTACTCGGTGGCCAGGAGACACGGGGGCTTGTTGGAGCAAACAGAATGCAGATGCTTGTGGTGTGGGGATGAAAATGGGATGTTGGAAAGAAGCAGCGAAAAGCAGATGAAGGGATGTCGGATAACAAGCTCTTTGCCAGCCAGGCAACCATGAGTGCTATTGCTCTGCTGGAGTGAATGCAACAGGCCTGTGTTTTTCAGCCTGACTACTGGAGCAGGTGAACACACATCTTCTCCACCATGGGGGGTGCAGGGGGGGCTGTCATGACAAAGCCAGTGCCTTCTCCTCCTTTTCTTCTTTCACTGTCTCTTTACTGTCCCTCCTCATCTGTGTCTCTGTCTCCTCCCGTCCTCATTTCTGTCGTGTTGGTGCTCGCTCTCCGCTCGGCTCTTTCGTTATTTCTCTCCCGGTGTATGTAACACAAGGTGACATTATTTCCCCCTCTTTTTTTTTTCAAAATGGAAAGAAAAGTATCCGGGTGATATGTTGTCATGGCTGTCGAGGCTCGGAATATGTGCCACCTTCTCAAGGAAGTCCTAATTGAAAAGCCTGACTCTCCAGGTACAACACATAAAGGTGAATACATGAATACAGATGTGATCCCGTGTGAAACCAGATTCCTTATAACACTGAAGAACAAACTCGGAATTTGTATTGTAATTTTCCATTGCAATTAATCTTTTGTAAATTCAACACTAGATTGTGTAGCGTTTTTTGTCGACTTGGATCTACAGCAGTTATAACAGACAATGGGGATTTTTCTTTCTCTTTCAAAGGAAGTTGTCGCCACATTCTTTTCAACAAGGAAAAGGCTGTGACCTTTAATAGAGAGTTGTCTTTGTGCGTTGTTAGTGTTTACAGATTAAGCTACACAGGTGTAGCCGTGATGTTTCCTGTCCTGTCGGCGTTTTCCAACGAGCACTTCGTTTTGCCAGGTCAGACATTTTCATTGAGAAACGCAGCTCAGTGCTGTAGCAACATTTGTGTGGCGCCAAATCATAACATCAGCTCAAGGCAATTTATCTAGTGAAAGCTATTGAGAAACCCAACAGCTCTTACATAGTGTATAAGGTCAAACTCACAGTTCACACCTAGTAATGTAATAACATTTAATAACAGTTTTTTCTTATTCACACATGAAGCAGATATGTTCTCTTATCACCAGGCACCAGATGAATGTAACCCTAATACTTTTATTATTTACTTTGAATATAATCTGTTTTTAGGCATCTGCCCTATGCAAAAATTTATCTTACTCAGTCGGTAAAGTAGGGAGGATTTTTAGAGATGTCTGCCAAACAAAAAACTACATTATCAGAGGAGTGAGAATTTACTGAAACTGTCAAGTTTGGGACAAAATGCTAAACAAGCTGAAAATCTGTCTAAAGTAGCGTAAAGCAGAGGTGTTCACTCAAAGTTAATAACTTTGATAACTTCGTTGTCATGCAAAATATTGCTTATATTATCATATTATCATGGTAAAAAGCTTTAGAAAAGTTGAAAATACTTTTTTAAACTCAAGTTACTTTCGCTAACCTTAGCAGTCAGTTGGCTATTTGTGCATCCGGCAACGTTAGCATCCACTTCACAGTCTCCGTCCACCTGAGACCAATATAATGTTTTCATTCCCTAAATTTGCAAATAAAACCCGTCTAACTCTTCTTCTGTTTAATGCTTCACTGTGTTCACCAGTAGTTTACTAACAGTGTCTGTCTGCTGTTGTCAAGTTTACCAGAGCTGGATTTGTGGCAGTGAGCTAAAACAAATTAAAAGATGACTTCTCAGGTCAAGTTTTAGATGCTTCAAATATGTCATATTATGTTGGATGAGTGAGAGAGGAGATCCTTCCCCTCCAGGCTGTTTGTGTTGCATCGTGCAGCGTGATGGTGGCTGTATTGACGAGGAGGAACTCTTCTGGCTGCCTCATTTCCCTTTTGTAGGTGATTCAGCCCGAGCTGTCGCCGCTCTCTCTCTCTGTCTCTCTCTCTCTCTTTCCCTCTCTCTCTCTCTCTTTCCCTCTCTCTCTCCCTCCCTCTCTCCTGCTCTGTGACACACAGACCGCTGAATGCTGGCGAGTTGGTGTGTCATTAGGATTCGGATCAGGACGCCGTCTCAGTCGACACAAACTGAGGTGAATGAACACGACTGTCTGCAGTGAGACGTTTTCTCTTTCAGGACCTGCTGTGACACGTCTGGAGGGAAATTGCTGAGAGTGACCTCTGTACTTGTCGGTTACCCGCACCTATTCTCCATCTCAAGTATTTACCCAGATCTCTTTTCCTCTCTGGGCTCCTCTGTCTCCTCCTTCTTGAGGAGGAACAAACACAGCCTCACTCCTGCTTGCAGAATGCAGAGGTGATATTACTGACGTGTGTTTGAAAGACGCCACGACTTCATGATAAACTCTCAGCAACATTGATTATTCACACGCATGCAGAAGACTGCCCTTGAAGAATGACTGTCTCTGCAGCGTTGGCAGCCGGTGTCACCGACCACCAAGTCATAATTTGTGCCTGTGTGCAAAATTGCAGCCGCAAGCATGTCAACATTCCCAACACACCGTATATCAATGAGGATTAAGGCAGTTTATGTATGGAGGGTGAATATGCAGCAGCACCGTGCTCTGCAGTATCTCCTCGTAAACGGGAAAAAATTAAATACCTAAATAAAAAGGGAAGTAGAGTTGATCAAATCTGTTACAGTAAATTATTTGCAAGTCGAACCCTCTGGAAGACAAGTTCTAAGCTGCAACTCAGCAACATTGCATTTCCTCCCCTGTAATCTATTTAACCCCCTGGGGAACACGGGAGGTGCGGGGGGGAATTAGTGTAATCTGGACGAGGGGTTTCTGGAATATGGTGGATCCAAGCGATGAGGGATTGTTTCCTCCTCCGTGGCCCGGTGGACAATGAGGATATGACCATCTGAATCGATACAGCCAATCCACCGTGATTAGGTCATCCATTAGTTCACTTGATCTTCCGACCCTCTTACATTGCATCTGATGAAAATGTAATCACTCAATACTTGCCGGATGATTAGTCCAAATCCCTGCTCTCAAAGTGGAAGAGAGGGAATGTTTTGATGCAGCGAATGCAAATAGGCCGGGGCTTTTGTATTTTGGTCATGGTGGCGGAGTCGGGGGGGTGACGTCAACTCCCCGGCCTTGTCCCTTGAACATCAAGGCCCCTCCGCTGCCTCTGATCCCCGGCTCTCTGCAGCCCTATGAACTCCATGTAGTGAAATGCATGTTCACACTCTGTGTGCAATGTGAAACCCACACAGGCTGAGCCTGGCTTACACAAACACTGCGTCTGATGTGTCTGGACACAACAAAAATCAATCAACAACAAGGTTTAAAATTAAAATTAAATAAGACAATCATGGCATAAGGCATTTTCACTCGTGTGCAAATGTCTTTGTAGAGTTACGGAGTGGAGAAGGACTCAAAGAAGAGTTAGAACATCCACCAAATGGAATTCAGTTTGAGGATGAATCAAGACCAGGGTGTAAAGAAGGTCACTCGCTTTGAGTCATTGCTCCACCAGCAATAAAGAGCCGAAGCCCGACTCGGTGTACAGTGAATCCTATTTTCATAAACCTTAAAAAAAACAGAGCAAATTAAAGTGCGATGATATTCTTGTGTTTCACCGTGGATGTTCTCCTCTGCATGCACGTGATGAGGAGAACGTGTGCCGTGGCTGTTTCATCATCATTCTCCTCGCCGTGTGGTTGTGAAGCGGTGCCAGACTCCGCTTAGCGCCCGGTCTGAGCCGTGATGTTCCCAAACCCTGGCGTGTGTTCTGGTGGCTCTTCAGCTGCGAGCACAGCAAACGGGTTTTCTTTAAACGTCCACCGGGGAAATCGATACCTTGTTTGGGCCTGAAATTGGCCAGTCAATGTTACAATCATCTGTTTCCAATTACAGTGAGAGGCAGTAACTGGAATTATAATGTCAACTGTCTGGTAGCAGGTTAGAGACCGACCGGCCATTAACACCAGTGATCAATGCGTCCACTTATGTTTCTGTTATGAGCATCAGTCCACGTTTGTCTGTGTCTTTTTGTTCCAGCAGCAGAGCCCGACCAGGAGGAGCGTGAGCAGGAGCTGAGCTGCAGCAGGCGCTGGCAGGAGTCCGATTGGTCCTGGAGGACATATTTCATTAATGAGCTGCTCCACTATCCACGCACTATTTATTTTTCTTCTTGTGTGTTTGTGAACAAAAGGCTGCGTCGAGTGGCGTGTTGCAGGGGAGCAGATAACTCTGTGGGCTGAGGTGAGCGGAGGTCACAGCCTCCTGATGGGGCCGGTGGTAAGGAGGTGTAATGGAGGCGCCGGCGGTTAAATGCCGGGGCCGTGGTGGATCCCGGAGGGAGCGGGATGCGGGCCCCATCACCTCGGGCATCTCCTGACCGCGCCTGATTGATGGGGGGGAAGAGCTGACGAGCCGAGCTCCCAATGTCACTCTCCAATTAAATAACTCTCCCCACCCCCCTCACCCCCCCCCCACCTCCCATCCTCACTCCCCCTCTTCTCCTTCGATAAACCGCCCCCTCCTCCTCCCTCTCACCTCTCCCTCTATCATCACACAGCCACTCTGTCTCCACCACATCCTTTAAGTTGACTTCTTGGGTACAGTCCAGCTTTACATGCTCTCCTCCCGTTTATCTTGATATCACCAGGGCCTCCTCTTTAGCTGCCTGTCCCTCTGCCTCCTCCAAAAGAAGCCCTCCTCCCCTTTAATCCACTCCTACCTGTGCGTTGTCCAATGTCAGTGATTTCAGCATTTGCTAACTGCTCTTCCAGGCTTGACAGACAGAGGCTGCTCTTTCTATTAGTTTGGTTCGCTGCTCCCCTTTCCTAGATGACAAAGCAGGGGAGACAAAAAGAGCAGCGGCATAGTAATGTATTCTGTCTCCAAAACGGCAAAGAGCACGGAGAAAGATACTAAGACTGCATAATGCATTCGTGACTAATGGCCTGGTGTTGTGTTTAAAGGGAAATGCAAAGTGGGAACAGGTGTAAGGAAGAAGTGAGAACCACCTGCGCCAAGAAAACCAACACACTGTTGAGCCTGACGAGGCTGCAGGAGAATCCTCTCTGAGCTGAGACACCGGTGCACACTGTATGTTCTCTGTCACTAATTAGGGATGTAACTAATATTCTGTTTGGTTTGGACGGTGTGTGTGAGTGTGGAGGTGCAGCCTCCTCCTGTCACCACAGGAGCTCGCTCTGCAGCTAATTGGGTGAACAACAACACCAACAAAATAAACTCAGAGAAGAAAAATTTTGTTTTAAAAAGTTGTTTTTGGAAAGGGTGACAGTTGCATGAAAAACACCAATTTAAGGCAAATGTCAACGAATGAGAAGAAACGTGAGAAGGAAAATATTTATCTGCAAAAAACATCCAATGTGTTTTTGATACCTTTCAGGATTTCATTCATTCTCAAGGTGAATGCAGGAGGGGAGGGTGTGTGTGTGTGTGTGTGTGTGTGTGTGTGTGTGTGTGTGTGTGTGTGTCTAGGGGGTGTGTGATGGTGGTAAGTTCCTCTCATTGGTCGAAGGTGTGAAGAATTTTCCTATTGATTTCCCTTTCACCATCGAGCCTATACCTCTTTACTGTGCGCGTCGAGCCATCTGCTGCCAGAGAACTTGGCAGGTTTGGACCCAAGAAGAGAGAATTCGGTTCGTTCTCAGCTTTGAGCCAAAGACGCGGCGTGCGTGTGAGTTTCTGGCGCCTCGTCCTCGCCAACTTATTCTGGTCAAACTCTTTGGATCCATCACTCCCTCCCTCCCTCCCTCCCTCCTTCTCTCTCTCCATCTCCGCTCCAGTCAGTGAGGGTTTGGCTCAGATGTGAAGCTTCACCTCCTCCTGTCTCGTCCGGCTCCTCGCTGCTCCTCGTTGCTGCTGCTACTGCGCCCCCCCCCCTCATGTTCCCAGTGTAAGAGAGAGAGCGATAAATGCCCCAAAACCCCGCAGCTGGGGTTCCCTGCACAGAGGCAGCACTGCGCAGGATGCACGGAGGAGAGAGGGAGTGAGAGAGAGAGAGAGAGAGAGAGAGAGAGAGAGAGAGAGAGAGAGAGAGAGAGAGAGAGAGAGAAAGAGAGAGAGAGAGGGAGAGGGAGAGGGAGGGTTGGTGAGAGGGAGAGGGAGAGAGAGAGAGTCTGACTCTCCACATCCCAGCCAAGGGTGAAGCATTTTACGCGCGATCCAGTGGCCGGTCTCTCGCAGCTCCGCTCCGCCATCAGGACTAATTTCATCCAGAGAAGAACTTTCGAACTCTTTATTCTCGCACCAGCTTCTCTCCTGCGATTTGGTGCGTGGGGAAGACACGAGGCTCAACTTTTGCGACGCCACACACCATCTGGTGAAGTTACTCCATCTTTCCTCCCGGTGAGTGATTCCCTCCCGGATTCCACGTCTCCTCTGTTCGCTCCCACGTCGCCTGTTTAATGTCGTGTTTTCTGCGCATCTCCGTGTCGTCCCGTCGCTTAGTGGGTCATTAGTATTCCGTGGACACAGGTTTTCCTGCGGCGGTAGCTCACAGAGATGTTTACTGTCTGTTCCGTCTCCCTCCTGCTGCCCATCATGTGCGTATCTGTGCTCCTCCGCTCCGTTCCTCTGAAGTTCCTCCACATGTTCGATCGATGGCGCTTTATTTAATATCATCAGGATGAAGCCGTCTCCCGTCGATGCAGGGAACAGGTGATGCCCCCTGCGAACTTTGCTTTTCTCTCTCTCTATCTCTCCTCGGCGGTTTGTGCAGGTGTTGGCAGCTAATGCGCAGTGATGGATCGTTAAGAGGCGGGTGGAGGCAGTCAGGTCACATCAGTGCGCAGGGCCGAGGACCCAGAGGGGAGCCTCCTCTGATTTACACTGCAAAGACTCCACGGTGCCAGCGAGGCTCTGAGAGAAACCCTCTGCTCCTTATTATCATTTCTGGGAAGGAGTGGGGGGGAAACTGCACCCAGGGTAGAATGTGGATTTTCCAAAGTTGGATAATCCCCCCCCCCCCCCCCCTTCCACATGCTGAGATAACATGTGGAAGCATCACAAGGATTAAAATAAAAACAAATGCCACTATGGATCAATGCACAAAGAATTATCTTTGATATTGGATATTTAATGCAGGTATATATATTTTTTTTAGCAACATGCGTGAAATAATTTGGGATCTCAAGCTGTGTGGAATACTTGAAATGTGCTGGTTGTATTTTCCCAGCATGTGAAGCCCGGTGCTGACCACAGCGACTGGGATTCTTGTTTAATCATCATGTTGCTGCAAGGACAGAGGGGAAGCAACGATTGTGTGTTCTAGTCCCATTTTAAGGACTTCTTAACAAATTCAACAATTTTTATATTTTGTATTTTATTTAAATAGACATTTCTTTTGCTTTTATCACATGAAAATGAATTAAAATAACAAAAAATACCTTTTTGATTCATTTGGTTTAGTCATTGAATACAGAGGGTGTCTCATTCTGCAGTTCTCCAGTATTTTCTTAAAAGATTTCACTTTTAAAAAAGGCAAATTCCTGCTTTAATTTCCAGTTTGAAGCTGAGGAATCAACCAGATTCTTCTCCGCCCTGCAGCGAGAGACACAGTGTCAGTCAGCTCCAGACCTAATAGTGAAGGATGCCACATGAATTCAAATGACTGTGAGGTGAGGCATTAGGAATCTGTGAGTGCTGAGACCACCCTTCAGGTTCAAGAGCCTGCGTCAGCGAGGAGGTGGTCGGCGTGCCGCCCGAGTGTCCTTGAGCCAAACACTCGCAAAACCGACCCTGTCTTGTTATTGGGGCCGTGTTCAGCAGTTGACCCCCCCCCCCGTGCTCTCATCTCCACAAACAAGGAGGGAGGATCCCAGAAAAATCAATTTCATAGTAATTGAAATGAAACCTGCTCACATGCCGCCTCTTTACTCGTAATCACAGACCTTCACATGTCAGTCAAATAGGATTTTGATTTACAGGCTGGTTCTTCCTCTAGCAAATGATTCAAAATTGATTTTTTTCTTTCTAAATTCTATATACTTCAGTAACTCTATTAAACTGCCTTTACAAAGTGTCTCGGGACATAATTAACTTTTCACCACAGCACTTTGTGTTGTGCATTCTGGCCCGAGAGTGTCTGTGCGTTCACAATGATCGAGGAGAATATGGATCAGAGGAGGCATGCGATTGGTTGCTGAGCTCTGTGGCACTGGTAATCCTGTTGTGAGACTCGCAAATGGGATTAAGACAGCGTGTGTAAGAGAAACAGAACCACGGGGGATGACTGCAAGGCTTTACATCCACGGCTTTATCTCACTTTTTCACTTCATTTAGCGTCATCACTTCGACGCCGGCCAACAAATGAGTCTGCGTTTTCCCACAGGATCTCCACCGAGGACTTTGACCGCTTTGAAAGACTCATATTCTTCCAGCGATTCAGCCAAATGGAGATTTTTATATGTTGGGTGCTGATATATGGATGTTTTTTTTCGGATGATTGGAAAACGCACCAGGGTTGTTTTTCCTCCTGCTCTGCAGGGGTGAAAACCCACTGAAGCACTTAGTCCATTTGGCACCGAAACATTGCCAGTGCTTTAAGGCAGTGTGACCCACCGCAGCTTCTCCACACAGGAGTGAAACTGCCTTTAAATGAAGAATTATAGACTGTTTGACATTTGGTAGTAAAAGCACATTGCCTGTGTTTTCTCACATCTGTGCCAACTGGAGACTCGACCCCCGTCTTTACATTTCTCCCGTGTGTTTGGCTGCAGAGTCACTCGGCACACTCGGAGACATCAGGCCTGGTTTGAACTCTCTGTACAGTAGAAAACACACAACTGCCACCAAGTGAGATAATTCATCCCAGTGAACAGGAACGCATTCATGTGTGTGTTTATTCCTCTTTTGTTGTCGCTTTGTTGTGCTGGAGCAACACACTCGGCTCACTGTCAATCACCTGACACTGACAGGAAGAAGAGACGGGGACATGGTCTCTCTCCCGTCACATCTGTCTCTTTGTTTTCCAGTGGAGCAGCTCATCTCGAGCCAGATATGACGCTGCACGTTTTTTAATTTGCAAAATGATAAACCGTTTCAATGCATTGAGAGAATGGACGTCTCTGCAGCAGGAACTGCCCACTAATCAAGTCCACGATAAATCAGCGAGAACTCATTCGATAAAAAGCCGGCATCTGCCTTACTGAGCACAGGACTGCACCCAGATCTGAGCTGTCTCTGTGCTCGTGGTGTTCAGGCCTCATAGTGAAATGAGAAGCATTAACTCGGCCGCTTGTCTCAAACTGACCCTGAGTCCCCCCGATGGGATCTCCTCTACCCACAATGCCACTGCTGCAACCTGCCTTCACAACTCGCGCTGCCCTGCAGCCACATCTGCTCCACTTTCCACCTCTACCATTAAATTGTCATGCAGAGGCTGTGACTTTGAATCTGTGTGTACATGTGTGTGTGCGCCTCCATGTGTTGCAGCAGCAAGCGGTTCATTTAATCATCGATCGATTTAATGATTATCTTGAAAATAGTCAAAAAAACGTCATTACACCTTCTCAGAGGTTGACTTCACGTCTGGAGAGATCAGAATACTTCAAGATGTTTACTTCACGATGAAATAGGACTAAGCAACAGCAGAAAATCTATTTTTCTTTGTAATAATAATAATAATGGTTGCAGGTTATTTTCTCTCAATAGACTAATTGATTCATTTACAAATCATTAAAGCTCGAAGCCAAATTAGATCAGGATGAGTGTTAACAGCTTCACGGCCTCCTGGAGAAAGTTGTGTTTGCTTTTCACGCCTTGACTGGAAATGATAAAAAAGATGTCTTCATTAAGGATGTGAATATCAGAGCTGCAGATTCATTTTTTCCTAAATAAATTGTCACATGATCCGGATGCTCACGAACATGTCTGCGGAGGTGACAGTCATGCTGCTGTTATTCATCTCTGTGTTAATTATCAGCACATGGCTCGAGGTCTTTCGGCAGAATCACTTTTCACAGGGTGTGTGTGGATGTTTTTATGTTTCTCTGGGGGGGGGGGGGGGTCTCACGGAGGGGCTTGCAAGAAGGAGAAACTGTAGAATCTGTGTGGGAAGAAGAAGCAGGTCACTGTATGCCAAAGCAATTACCTTCCTCGTCAAGGACCCTGCCAATACCCCGCGATGAGGGGGGGGAGAGAGAGAGAGGCCAGCGAGGAAATAAATACACGAGCGGTCAAGCTCTCACGTTGTCTGCTTCCAGGAGACCTCCTGAAGTTCACGGGAAGTTTCTGAGTCAGTGTCGAACCCAAGGTGGCGCATGAATTTGCAAGCGAACTCTGTGCTTTCACGATTATCCTCCAAGATGTGTTTTTACTTGGAGGGAGTTTGTGGAAATCGAATTATACAGATGATACCAGAAATATTATGAAGCCTGTGCGATTGTTTAACCGCGGAGGACTGGCAGGATGTGTTGTGACATGACGAACATTATCTGTCAGGAGCTGATGCTTCTCTCCGCGTTGACAAGTCTCCACGTTCTGGCATCTCTGGGGGAACTGTCACAGCACCACGGCGGCGGCGGGGAGACAGCCCCCCCCCCCCCCCCCACCCCCCCGGCCGGACGTGTTTTCGGGGCCGGCGAAACAAACTGCTCGGAGTAGAGGTCAGGAGCGCCCGGGCCATCGTGCTGCTGACAGCTCCGATTTATTTTTAATCCCGGTGATGAGAAGTGGCCGCACAGATCGCGCGGCTTGTTAGCGTTGAGTGGCGCGCCCCGGCGCCGTGACGCCCGCCATCTCACACAAAGAAAATGTGACACACTAATGACCTTGGTGAGGTGAGGCCCAGGTAATTGGGAACCAGCTTGGATGGCGTCGGATTGTTATTCCGTGCAGACGCTGTTGTTCCCGTTCGCTGTGAAATCTCTCCGCTTATGCGCGTTTGAAAAGCCGGGGTCATTTCCCCCCTCCATCTTACCCTCATTAACATTTTGACCCTCACCCGATTCCTCCATTGGCATGTGTGTGGGGGAGCGTGTGTTCGTGAAGGACGCCATGTTGATTGTATTCATTGTCTTTTCATTTTTGAACAATTTCCCTATGATTGGGGCAGAAAGCGTCATTATGTCTGCAGGCGCGTGGCTTGATGTGCAAAGTGACAGCGGTCACACAGGAAATGTTGCTGACGGTACTTTCTCTCCTTTCTCCTCTGTCTTTGTCTCTCCCTCCCTCTCCCTCCCTCCCTCCCTCGTTCTCTCTATCTCTCTGTTCTGATAGGTGCCAATTATACAGCCTCTGGGTGGAAGCCTCCCTGCTCGCCATTGACCCTGTTAGCCAGCTTTAATGTCAACTCCTTGGCTCCAAAGTGGAGGGAATTACCCCACTGTTAGTCTCCAATGAGGAAGAGAGAGGAGCAACACAGCAAAATGCAGAGCTTGACTCTTCTTCAACCCATTTGCTCTTTCCAGTGTCTGACTGCTCCTGCTTTCTGGTGAAATACAGGGTCAGGACTGTGTGGATAAGACCTTGAGGGTTTTGACATTTCAGCTTTTCTGCCCTTTTTTTTTTGTTGTTGTTTTTTTTTTCCATCTCTTCCTCCCCTTCTGGCCTCAGTGCTTTCTGGAGGCGGCCCAGATGATGGGTTGGTGTAGCTCAGGCATATGCGGAGCCCTGGCTCTCCTGGCACTCCTGCTCCCCTTGCGGCAGAGGGGCTGCTGGGGCCTGACTCCCGGCTCTGGGGACCTGGAGAAGTCCCCAGCCTCTGATCCAGACCCCTGGGAGGTCCTGCACAGGAACAAACGCAGCTGGGTGTGGAACCAGTTCTTCGTATTGGAGGAGTTCACAGGGAACGAACCGCTCTACGTTGGCAAGGTAAGTGATCTGTGCAGCTGTTAATGGGTCAGCATTGTTACTTACACAAGAGAGCCCATTCACTTGACTCAAACTCTCTCGCTTGTGATAAACTGATCCCTATTTTTGCAGGTTTCTGCACCGGTACACTACACATATCAATAACCTGGCACCATAATGACCTGCAGAATCTGGAACAGCAGAAGTTTATACATTCCCAGTGCCCTATATAAAGATATACAAATGAAAAGACAAAACGCAGACCGTGTGGGAAGCTTTTCTGTCTTTTAATTCCAGCCAGACTGAAGTGTGGGCTCCTACAGATGTGCAGTTTTACTTTAGAGGCCTGTGTGAGACACGACAGGGTAATTTGCATCCTAATCAGTATCCATGCAGGAGAGGTGTATATATATATTGCTCCTCTGTGTCTTTGTACAGTAGGTGTTCTGCCAAGGTGCAAGCGGATCGAGCAGAGTAATGCGTGTTTTGGCAGGTGTGTAAGTGTGCAACCCTCCCAATGACATTTAAAGCAAGAGGCACAAATGGGATAGTTAACGTGAGGGGACACTGACAAAGTGACTAATCATGCATTAATGAGATATGGTGACACCGCTGCTCTATTATATATGCATCACATCGCCTCAGGTAAAGACCAGTGGTGAAAGGAGGATGTAGATAGTTTTATGAAGTGGATTCAATTATAATGATAATAAACAGTGGGCCGGCCTAGCCCCCCCCCCCTCCCTCCCACACACACCCTGCCTCTTGCCCAATGTCAACTGGGATCTGCTCCAGCTCTCCCATGACCCTCAAAGGATAAGTGGTATGGATGGAATGATGGGATGGATGGATGGCTGAAAGTGTACTAGTAGAAACAAGACAATGTAAAAAATAAAAACAACTTCTCTTTAAAGCATCAAAAATGTTGATTCAAGAGAATCATTTTACAATGTAAGGCAAGTTGTCATAAAAAAGTTGTTTTAAGAATGCAATTAAACATTAATCCAATATGACTAAACTACTTTAAAGACATTGAGGCAGTTTAACTTACAGCACTGCCTCATATTTTAGAAGCATCCATAGCAAATGTGTGTAGTCTATTCTGTAAAAATATGACCTCACAAAAGGAGTTGGGTAAGAGGGAGAAACAAAATTAATGTAAGTAAAATAAGTACATAAGTAAATAATTATACTTGTTTCATTCTAGTACTGAAAAAAGTAAGAAACTACAGATAAAAAGTGCATTAGCAGAAGTATAAAACACGTAAGATGTGATAATCAAATCAGATCCATAACTTCTATTGTTTCTACATCAAACCCTCATAACAGAGTTGCCTGGTTTGGTGTGCAGGAACATTTCAGCACCACGCTGTGAGTGGACAGCTCCTGCAGGGGGGGTGCGGTCCAGATGGGCGTCGGGTCTCGTTCTCTAGATCCCCCGTTATCTCCGAGAATGTTCTGGTCTTATTATTAAATTAGTTTTTCCGCCTTTCCGCTCATCTGCTGGATAATCATTCTCATCTGCATGTATTTGCCGGGTCTGCTCTCACAAGCCCATTTCCTTGCTGCCTCTGAACTGGATTATCGTCTCCAGCTGGAATTAGGATACATTTGACTGTCCCATTGTTCTCCGCTCTATTTTTGCCAGAGGGATGTTGGAGGATGGCATCTAAAACAGAAGGAGCGTGTTTGTGACACTGCTGGAGTTCAGCGAAAGGTCATCTCTCGTGCGAGCGTCCGCGGAATCTCAAAATGCTTTCGGACTTCTCTTTTATCTGAGGAGCCGGGGCAGAGCTTTGTTTTTGAGTTTTGGCTTGTTAAGATCTGAGCTGTGTTTTCTGATTGAAATGTTGTGTCCTTGAAAAGTTAAAGATGAGAGGCCGCCACAGTGGAGTCTCGAGTGCTTCTTTTCTTTTACACATGCTTGTGTCTGATTGGTTTTCTTGCTAGAAAATCCCAACGGACGTGAAGAGGCTGATAACTTATTCATAGATGTGTAGAGATTTGCTTATCCTCATGGAATATATACAAACTCATTTGCTAGCCGCTTTGCATGCTCTGACGCCACTTCCCCGTTCACATGAACATGTATATAATGGTACATAATGTCCATCTTGTGATCTTTTATTTTCCTTGTTATTTTAGGCTTTACAGTTGTAGTAGTGGCAGTTTTCATGGCAGACAAAGCAGCAGACGTGTAAAAAGGCTTACATCTGACCTGCTGCCTGGGCTGAGTCTCACCCTTTCAGAAGTCTGAAAAATCAGATTCATTTACTCCCCGCGGGCTGGGCAGGCTGCCTGGGAGCCTGAGAAGCTGTCACGTTATTTGTTCCCTTAGATCATAGTTGTCACACAGTGTGTGGGTTGCCGCTGTAAAAAAAGTCTGGGCGGGCCACCCTGACCTCTGGATTCAGTGTGAGCGACACGGAAGGTCCCTCCATGTCAAGACAATGACCTTACCAGAAATGAGTTCTGTAGCTTCAGAAAAAAACACATCTAGCCCTCCCTGCTCAGCTCGGTAATTTCTAGCAGGTTATTGGCGAATCCGCAGTGACATGACCGGTAATTTTATTTTGCCGGATGTATCCAGGTGACAGATATGAGAAACAATAGGAATCTGTGTCCAAACAAAACAAAAAAAGCGGCTGCACAATTTGGTCATTTGTTTTGGCTGCAAGCAATGTGATACAGTCGGTGGGAAAAGGGAAGTCATCACTTTGGCCCGGCTGCTCCTTTTGCAGTCTGCTTGGCTTTAATGCATTCTGTCAGATTCTGAATTTCACAACCAAATGTCTCATTATCCTTTGGCACTCTGCCTCGGGAAAGTGAACTGGCCTGGAATCAGCTGCAGTCACATCGTGCTGGTGGAAAACTCGCATGTCAGAAGATTGGTGACCAGATATTTAAAGAAGAGGAAACGCTGGAGCCACTCGAGCACTGAACAGACGTGATGAGACTAACGATTTCTGCCGGGTGTTCACGCAACTTAATATCAAAAAGTGTTGAGATGCAGCGATCTGCGTTGTTAACGTTACAGCTCTCTCTGCTTTACATCGGAATATACATCTTCATCTTCTATCCAGTATGTTTTGGTGGAGCTGCAGCCACTCGCTCTCAGGCTCCTTTTTGTAAACAGATCTGTTTATTTTCAAGTGACTGCAGAAACTCACAGCGTCAGACGCAGAGTGCTGCTCCACATCACAGGAGGAGCGAGCCCACAGACACGAGCCCTTATGCTGGATCTCGCTTATTTATAGAGATGTCATCAGAATGGGCAATCAGACTAACCATCCGGGTAATGGATTGACTTGTGTCACCTTATAATTCAGGCTGCTTTCTGGGGCTGTTAGCCCAGGCTCTCCTGCCACACACTCACAAAGGGATTTCTTCCAGTGCAAATAGAAGAACCTGGATGAGGAGCAAGGGATTGGAGAGCCACTCTCGATGGAAGGATCTGTAGTCGATTTCTGTCAAATCTTCAAGTGTGACTGAGACTGAGGAGGTCTGTGTTTGATCGTGTTTATTGCCGCACTCATGAGATTGAGTTATTGTGCATGATGAGTCATTTCTGACCTGGCAGCAAGAACCTGGAATTGTGCTTGACAGTAATTCAGTTTTGATAATGAAACAATTGTCATCGTGGGCATCAGGGATAGTCCCATAATGTACGATAATAACTATGGAGCAAACGTAGCGCCAGGCCTTTCATTTGCATTCTATTAGATGTTCACTGTCAAATGAGTTAGAATCACGGAGCGCGGGGCGTTGCTGCAAAAGTCAGCCTCACTAGCATCTGCTCAACCTCGCTGGTGCCACAAACACGTCGCACGCACAGCCGGGGAGTGGTGAGAGCATCACGCCGAGCCGGAGAGGAGGGTTATTGGAGCTGACGGGGGGGACATTGTACACACGGTACCCAGGGACGAGGGCTTACAGAGGGGGAGAGCTCGTGAGGCGCCCTGGGGGCCTGTGGGATGGTGGGAAAGCCTTTATTTGAGCCAGGGAATCGCAGGGGATGGAAACAGCAGCATAAAGTGGACCAGAGGGGAGTTATCAGCAGGGAAGAGAGGACTGAATATTGTTTGAACTCTATCAGGCTCATGTAAAGAGCCAGGGCCGGGGGTCCACATCCACAGGGCGGGGGTTTAGATAAAGTCTGGGACAGTGCAGGGTTAAGTCCAGTGAGGAGGTCGGGGCAAAGTCAAGACTGTGGAGTAAAGTGAGGCTGATTCAAGACAAAGGCCGAAAAGTATCCAAAATGGTGCAGCCATCTTGCACTGTTATCTTCATCTGGAGTCAGAGTCTGTGAAGTGGAGTGTAGCTGGAGTATTGAGTTCCTGCTGATGCATGGGCTCGACCAATCGGGAGTCAGGATCAGCTGTCAATCGGGAGGATTCACCGCATTTCTATATCGTCAAATAACTAAATATACACAAGTGTGATAACTTCTGCCTTGAACAATGGAAACCATCTTTGAGAAACAAACATTTCGATGGAGAAGGCAGGATTGATGACTCATAGTGCAGCCAGTCAACAGGTGTCATCTTGTCCATCTTCATTTACACTCTACAGTTACAACTAAATATTTAAGTGTATTTATACACCTGTAATCTATCATTGGTATTGTCACTACTCGAATTATACTCTCCTAAAGCTTGTTCATCTGACGATAACTGTTTTGGTGCCAGATTTGTCTGGTGAGCTCCAAGGTTGCTGCTCAAACTCCAAAGTTGTTTAGTTCTGACGTGTGAACATATCTGGTGTTTGCAAATGGAGCCGAGTCCCATCATCCTGCTCGGAGCTGCAGCTTGACAGGGTATGAAATGTAGAAAAGCTCCAATAAACAGAAAATCGCTTCTTATTTGGCCTCATGTCGATTTGGCTGAAACTGTTTATTGATTAATCCGTTAGCTGATTGACAAAAAATCCTTTGAGTCGTTTGTCACAGAGAAAAAAGTCAAAAATATTTACAGGACCCCAGTTTCTGCAGTGGAACAAACTATAAATAGAGTTAAATGAGAGTTGTAGATTAAATACTGAATAAGTGGCTTGAGAATATATATAAATCAGTAATTAAATTACTAAATCTACTGTCTTACATGTCACAAAGGTGGAAAAGCTTTCACGTGTAAACACGGCATCTAATTATCCTCAGGTAAGAAACACCCACGCAGTTGTTTTCAATTACAGCGGCTGATTAGAGCTGCAGTCAGGTGGAAGCTGGGCGGAGCTGTGGAGGGAAGTATGTGACGATACCGAACTATTTTTCACCGAGAAGAAACATCGAGGCGTAATTTGCCTCAACGCCTGCAAAAAAAAACTAACGGGGGAGTGAGGGAGCTGTCAATCAAGCCCAGTGTGCAGACGCCTGGAAGTGGGAGGATTGTGAAGCTGCAGCGGCTTCGACACATCAATTCAAAAAGCCAATATTTCTCGAGATAAACTTTGAATTTGATAAATCTGTAAACTAAAATGTCCCTCAGATAAGAGTAAATAAAAAATAAACCTCAGCCCATTATTTTATATGAGGCGTTGTCGAAGAACAAAGAGACCCGGGACATTTCAGAAGAAAATTGTCCTGTTGTGTAGCTGTTTGTCGTTTTTTTTTCTGACAAACGTCACTTATTATTTACTCACTCTCCCTTTCTGTCTCATCCCTCACTGAGGTTCTTCAAATTGGTCTCGGTGCGATGACGGCTCGGTGAAAACCACTGTTGATCATTTTGGCGTTTTGGGGCGTTTGGTATAAAACAAACCTTCGTGTCTTGTAGCCAGTAAAAGTCCGGCTTGATTAAATATTAAGGGACGTGGTGAGCGAGGGGAGCAGAGGAGCAGTTTGAAGTGTGTTTTATGTTTTTCTGTTTCCTCTTTCATGTGCCGTTTTTTGTCTGAATATTTGGTTTTCCCGACGCTTCTTGAAGTGCTGATGTTCTGAATATCCCGGCCTCCCCGACAGGTCTGACGCTGAATAATTCAGGAGCGGTCCTCAGCCCGTGCTGAGAGTATAGACATGCTACGAATACACACACACAAAAAAGTTTAGTTTTTCAGATCTTGGTATTTCTCCTCTACAAAGTGGATAACAGGTGGACTGGAGGCTATTGTGTTTGGCGTAACCGCGGTATCAAGCATTCCTCTGCACTCCAGTGAAGCCTGGCGGGGCTCGACTGCACGCACGCACTTCATGTATAACAAAGAAGTTGGTTAAATGTCTCCCTGCTCCTCCCAGAAGCTTTTGTGGTGCAGATAAGAAGAAGGAAGTGTGTGGTTAGGAGTGAGATGTCGGTCAAGCATCTGTATTCAGAAGCTACTTCTCCTCAAAATCTAATGAGGCCTTATGGAAGGTTGCTCGTTTTTCACAGGCTAATTGCGTTTCACATGGATATCATGGATGGAAATGAGAGCAGTGTGATCTCAGTGTTTTCTCAGACGAGCTTCCATGCAGCCTGATACCCCGGCAGACAAGAGATTTGAGGTATTACAAATGTTTCCTTAAGATTACCAAGATATTGAGTTTCCCCTCGTCTCTATTATTTCTCCTGTACTCCAGGTGCCTTCGGAGAGCAGCTCGTCGTGTCAAGTGTGTTTTGAGATTGATTCATTATGTATTACCCTCAGCCGCTCGTGGGACCCCGAGTTCAAAGTCTGTCAAAACACCATTGGATTTGATTCTAATAAACACTGAAGCTGCACAGTAATCTGATTATCCCCCACTTTCAGCGCTAGTCTCATTTCAGAAATATCCATCCGAGCGAGAGAGCAGGTTTCCTTTTTCAGGAAGAATAATGTGGTTATGGTGGCTAAGTTTGTGAAGGTGAAACCTGATTACTTAACCACGGATAGTAAAACCACATCCTGGTTTCTTGGCATTGTAACAGTGTAACTGTAATCCTTTTGGAAAGCCACCACCGGACCAATGGTTCCCCAACAAGAGGGGATTCTGTAATAATCACATAATGCATGAAAAGATTGTAGAGTTGTTCAGATAGTTGGAATTTTTTTGCAGTATTATTCCATATTTATTATAAGAAGGGAAAGAGATACAACAAATTGGTTCAGGTTTAGCCAGCGAGCCTTTGTTAGCAAGACCGGTTTTTCATAGTAAATTACGCAGCATTTCACGCATATTAACCGTGTAGTCGAATGTCCACAGACAGTAATTGGACAGTACTATATATACGAGAGGGGGGGCATTCCATTTGCAACCTCCGACTCGAGGGTCAGAAGTTCGGAGCCCTGAGGTTTAACAGAAGATATCATAACTATACTTGTTTTCACAGCAACCAGTCGACACAATCCAGATTTGGTGAAATTTGGTCAACAGGGCAAACAGAGATGTTTTAATATCCAGTAATAATGTATTGGCTTCATGCTCATGATGCCCATGAACGTGTGATCAGAAAAGAAAATGGAAATAATTTTGGTTTAATATAAAAAACGGTATCATCAGTGCTTTGAAGGTACATCAGAGATAACTGGGTTGTGGAACTCTACCCTCACCTCCAATTGGCTGTAATTATTGGCTCTAACAAAGAGATAACTATGATTCAGAGAGTCAGAGTTGTAATATCCAGGCACTTGTTTACCGTAGAGCAGAGAGTTGTTTTAATGTCGGTTTTTAGAAACGTGTAAACGGGAAATACCAAAACGAATTATCCGACTTTCTCACCTTAACCTGATTACGACCAGTAATCTACTTTGTGTGTCCATGTAAACGCGTCCAAATTGCAGTTCTGCTAAAGTAACCTGAAGCCTTCCACCTCCTCTCCTACTCCCCCCCCCCCCATCCGCTCCATCCATCCGCACACACAACCCCACCCCCACGCTCTCCTCCAGCCAGTGGAGGAAGGGACCCTGATATGCTAAGACCGGGGATGCGTCGGCCACCTCTCTCTGTAATTAAATTCAGTCATAATGAATCATGGCCCCTAATCCTAAAACCAGCTATATTTCCACAGGGAGGAGAAGAGACCTACATGTGCTGGAAAGGCTCCGAGTGCAGTGGTGCTACTACACATTCCCTTCTTGGCATCTGCTCTTTAAGCATGATACACTAAACGCACTCTGAGCTGCTATGAAATCAGGTGGCAGCGGCAAACCATCCACAGCAGGTCATGTGACAGTTTGTTAGTTTTTCTTAATGATGTGGTCAAGTTCGTCCAGGTTTCAGATAATTAGAACGATAATTATCGGATTTGTACGATAATTTTGTCCTTTTCGAAGATGCATGAATGTTTCTTTAGCCAAATATCTTCGGAATCTCGACACAGCTTCGAATTGTATCGTGCTCGGGTCTCTTTCTCTAATTACCCTAAAAATACTTTAATTTTAAGCTCCTGGTACGATACCTCAACGTTTCCCATCGGGCGACGCTGCAGATAATGTTTGTGGCCTGATTAGCAATGTGATGCAACAGCTCCTTGCTTTGTGGAGAAGAATCCGGGCACGGTAACTCAACGCAATTAGAGTATTGTATGAGCCAGTCATCATGGCTAATGTCGGTGATTCACCACGGTGCCTCTGTACCTCTGCTCCTGGAGGTGTATTTTATCATGTGCAGGCCGTGTTGGTTGCAGCCCAAGATGCTGTCACCGGTTCATTGTGTAAAAAACACACTTGGCAGCAGCAGAACACAGAGATAGGGCCCACTTTGTTTTTCTGTTTTGATTGGCCACAGACAGAGAAGACACAGTGCACTGGGTTGCGGTGCGGGGAAGACGGTTAATTACGATTTCTATCTTTGTTTCGTGTGTTTGAATTATTGTGTTGAATTCATTGCAGACTTTTTTTTATTTTACTAAATTGGATATACTCACTAATTGCATCAGAGAATGGGAATTTCAGCTTTTAATTCAAGCTTTTATTTCGGTCTAATAAAGGACCTCTTCTATCAATCACATGCTGGAAAATACATTTTTAATAAGGATTTTTGGGGGTAAATAAAACATGTTCCCCTCCGCTGCACATGAATAACAAGACTAAGACTCAATTTATACCTGATATCACCATGAATACATGTGTTTTTGCATAAAGACAGTCAATCAATGGCTCTTTGTGTTAACACTTTGTATAAATAAGCATTTTCCACCCCAATCGTTGTGAAAATCTTAATATGCAAGGTGGTTACACTGTGTGTCCCAGATCAAGGGAAACAATAAATCCCCCTTTAACAGAGGAAGACTTTCTAACTACTTCCCTACTTGTTCAGTACTTACAGGCTTAACGGAGCAGGAGCAGGTTGCGTCAGCGACCCTTCGATCTCCTGGGCCTGGTGTAAATGGGGTTTAAGGCCATGTTCAAGAGCACTGTGTGGTACAAGTGCATGTATTTGAATGGAGCTGGTTTCAGAACAGAACACGTACAAGCACAAATCCATGATATTGTAATGTGAAGGTGTTCCTCCTGTTTACCTTGTTATTGCTGTGCCACAGGTATTTCCCAAATTGGTGCCAGATGTTGTACAAATCCTGTGTGTGAGCTTTGCAAAGATTTAAAACGTCTTAATCGGGAGTTCCCGGATCTGTAAACATTTCATTCTCTCAGCATAGTTTCCAACAACTTCTCCTTCTCCTCCCTTATTTCAGTTGGTAGCTTGCTAACGTTTGCTAATTAGCACTCGAAGCAAAGTGAATCTGAGGACATTGGGGATTCTGTTGGTGGTTGTAGGTTTCACCAAAGTTGTGGATAAAGTTTTCGTAATTCATGCTGTCGGGGGGGAATGAAAGTCTGAACCAAATTTGACAGTTAACTCAAAAGCACACATATTAACCTCATGGTGGCGCTAGAGATAAAATCCGGTATCACTGAAGTCATCAGGATTCATCCTTTACTAACCATGAATGTCTGTTTAATGTTTGTGCTTAGCTTTATTTGAAGATCTATAGATATTGCACCGTATGTTGGTGCTCCATGAAAAATCCCTGGATCACCAAAATTATTAGGATTCAGCCTCTGGACATCATCAATATCTGTCAAAATGTCACAGCTCGTCCACTAGATGAAAATTCAGAGGATGAATAGTACGATTTATCCTCAGGGAACAATGAATGTGAGTAAACTCCATTGCAGTCCCTTTAGTGGTTGTTGAGATATTTCAGACTGGACCACATGATAGATCGACAGCTTAGTACCCAGAGCCAGGTGCTAGCGTGGCTTATAGTACACATCAGTAAACCAAATGAGTCTGGATCATGAAAATCCATCCAGGGAAAAAAGGTGCTATCGTTCGGTTGGAAGGTATTTCATTAAAATCCAGAGTTTAACAGCCAAATAATCTAGTAAATAATCAGAATGTGACCTTTGCTGCTCTCTTTCGAGGCTAATTCCCCCAAAAGCATAACCACGATAACTGTATTGAGAAGAGAAGTTTGCTGATTCAATTTCTGTTTGTTTTTCAACTCCACGTATTCACTCAGTTTCATGGATGACAGACAAACATGGATATTTCCCAAAATATTTAGCTTTAGCTCAAATTTAGTCTTTCCTGTCTCAGTTCTTGGTTTTAATGTCTCTTTAATTTCTCATTAAAACCAAGGAAAAGTTTAAGAGAGTTAAAAATCTTAAGGATGCAATTTCAATTTTTCCATTTAAATTGCTCGCACATAATAAACGATAAACATGTGTGTGATTCATCTCGTTTTCTAACTTCCGTTGAAATTGAACTTTCTAGAAAACACACGCTTAGCTTTGATTTCCCCTCGGAGGGCCTCCTACCCTCCAGCTAGTGGTTGGTCACGTCGAGCAGTTTGTACAGTGAGAAACAAAAGGTGCAAGACAAATTGTGTTCTATCTTTTCGGGGCCAAATCTCTCTCCATGTCAGACCATTATTTCCCTGCCAGCGGATATCGCTTGACACAGCTGAAAACTCAGTTAATTTTAGTGGCTCCAGAGAAGTTTGAGAGGGTGTTTGTGAGGAGATCTTGTTCTTGGAACCCGGCCCATTCATCTTTCTACGGAGGAGATGAGTTCACAGGCTGACAGTGGTAAATTAAGCCGTGGGGCTAAGGCTATGCAAAGACTATGGGATGATTCAGAGACGGATTGGGATATGATCTGAGGTTGTTATTGAATTTGGCTCCTGAATGAAGAATGGAGTCAGGAGAGTGATTTGCTCTTTTTCTTGGTGCAAGACTAAATATATTCACGACTGCCGGGATTGTGTACACATCAAAAGTCCTCCTTCCCAGAGGCCCTCTCATGTTGGGGTTTAATAAGGTATTTTATTGTTTGAAGTGGTACTGCTTGTTTGAGTTGTTTATAATCCCTTTGGATCCAAGCAGAATAGTTGAGTTAGTAGCGTAATAAAGAGAGAGATGCCATTATCCTTTCTCTTTATGCTCGTTCTTGCCGGGGAACCAGCTTCAGTTAGATTTTCTGCACCAGGTGGGCTTTCTGAAATTTATTTTTCCTCAAACAAACCGGGGAGGCTTGAGCCACAGGGTGAAGAACCCTTGTTCACTGCCAGCGGAGGTCGATTCAGTTCTGCAGGTCCTTCACACGGAGTGGAACGTAAATTGAACGGTGGAACAAGGTGGAGCTCTCGAACGTCTCATTGTCGAGAGCTCATTCCGCTGGAGAGAATCAATGTGACCAGTTTTCTCTCGTCCTTCTGTCAGACATGTGAGGTCCAGACAATCTGGAGAGAAGATGCTCTCAGGAAAAAAGAACAAGATGGAGATTCAAGAGAATTGTTGTTGGCTCAAAACAAAAACAAGAATTAGATTAGGTTGTGTAGTGTCATTAGAAGGGGAAGGTAAGAGCTCAGTTATGATTGGTTGTAATAAACATCTAACCAAGAAGGCCGACTGCCAGATAACCTCGAAGAAGAAGAAGAAGAAAAGAGGGAGAGAGGGCTTCAGGTTTCTTCTTTTCAAATAGACGCCAAAACAGCTTCTTCTTCAAGAAGCTTCTACTTCAAAATGCAATAAAGATACATTGCATATTGTTGATGGGAACAGTGTTATGGTCCAGGTCTCAAAGTGCAAATGGTTACGCCTGCAATGATAAATTCATTAACAAAAAAAATAATCTGCTAAAGAATAAGCTTTTTTCCATCCTCTCTCATATAAATGCTTTACATATTTTGCATTCTAAACGTTTAATACAATATTCTGTTTAACACGTGTTGTAGTAAAACTCGTCTGCTCTTTTGAAATACACTGTCCTTCCTGAGAGACACTGATTTTTAGTGCGTGAAAAACAAGAGGAAACTCGCCCTCCCAAATTAGCACAGTAGGTTAAAGTTTGTTAATTTAATCACATCTGTCATGAGCCTGAAAATCACTCTCCACCATCTCCACGGATATTAACACTGACAGGATTTAGCACCGAATTACTTCCCTTCAAATAAAAGTCGACGTGAGATTAAATTTACAGATTTACTTTTCTCCTCAAGACCTAAACTATAAATATTAAATGTCAAGAGAACTTCATGTGGACAGAAATAAAATCAATGCGCTAGAATGAAATGCACTCAGAGTCTTACTACACAACGTTGTGTTAACACCGACACAAAGTAGACAGTGTCGGGTTGGAAGGGAAAACTGTGAGTGAAGAAGAGGAGGAGGACAAGGGCAGCTGAGATTAAATGGAAGAAGTCATTAACAGTACTTGCAAAGAACATTAATAATGGACGGTGGATAATGGACGATAGACACAGTGCCAGTGTATTCTTTGGTTTGACCTCCACACTAAATGAACGGCCTGTAAATGTGTCGGACAGTGACGTGCACACATGTCGCACTTTTACCCTAATTCATTTGTAATAGTCAAACATACGGAGGAGGTTATATCAATTATGAGGGACCCAGTGATTTTGCAGAAGAAGCACTTTGTCCCGGCTGTGTCCGGTGCTCAGAGACCATGTCCTGTTCAGAGACCATGTCCTGCTCAGAGACCATGTCCTGTCCAGAGACCATGTCCTGCTCAGAGACCATGTCCTGTCCAGAGACCATGTCCTGCTCAGAGACCATGTCCTGTTCAGAGACCATGTCCTGCTCAGAGACCATGTCCTGTCCAGGCTCTTCTCTGTGGCTTTAGAGAGTTTTATTATCTTGTGTGAATTTGGTTGTACTGATGTTAACACACAAGTTAGATGGCTCGATCTTGTGCTTTTAGTTTGTCAGGTCGGCTTAAAACCAGGAACAAAGATCTTTAGGTGTGAAAGCAAAATCTCAGATTTTGCTTTTAATTTAGTTTAAGATGATTTACTGAACAGGATTATATGAACATATACTAATATCTAATGGCTCTAAACTTGAAGTACTAATGTT
This sequence comes from Platichthys flesus, assembly GCF_949316205.1. NCBI lineage: Eukaryota > Metazoa > Chordata > Actinopteri > Pleuronectiformes > Pleuronectidae > Platichthys > Platichthys flesus. Next base: position 4,121,459 of record NC_084965.1, read on the forward strand.
ACGAGTATAAAGTTGTAGTGTTAGAATTTATTCGTAGTTTGACAAGAATAATGTCTGTATATGATGGGAACAAAATAAAGTCATAATACAATGAGACTACAGTATTAATATATCAATAATAAAGTAGTAATGTTTGAGAAATAAAGTCGTGATATAATAAGAATAAAAACTGTAAAAGATATCTTGAAGTATTGAGACTTTTTCACATTAAATTGATGTTGAGGCTTTTTCTCATAATTTCCTGCAATTATTAGAACTCAGAATTCATTTTTAATTAACGTTAACAGGAAAAGAGCAGCAGCCGATTTCCACACAGAATCATCACTTAGTCTGCCAGAGGTAATGAAGAGGTTCAGTGTGAACGCCTGATGGAAATAAAAATATATCGCGTGTTGATGTAAAATATCCTCTTTCCACTTGGTGAATGGACGTTTGAATCCCACTGGTTCCTGTGCGCACGCGCCTCCGGTTGTGATTCACAGCCGCGGACCACCAGGAGTCATGACATCCCCGGTTTTGCCCGAACCTCAGCTGACTCTTCATCTGTTGGCCTCGGGGTCTCTCCAGCAGACGGTGGCACATACAGCGGATGTGTCATGCTCACCCTGCTGCTGTCTGTTGTACTCAGGGCAAAGACACAGCGACGGGGACAACACACGGGTTTTCTCCACGAGCGGCAGACGAAATCAAAGTTGACTCCTTCTTGACAGCGAGATTCCCAAGTGTCATGTGAGCAGTCGATGGAGACCGGTGGCTCCTGATGCTGTATTTACACACAGAGGAAACACAGCTGCTGCAGGAAGGTTCAGGGCGTCAGGGGAAACTCCGGATGATGGATAGATCTCACTCTGTCTTTCATAGACAACGACAGTGGTTTGATTCAGTCACATTTTCTTAATGAATTTATCGATTTTTATTTGTGTTTCTCTAACTTATAATTATTCATAACATATTGTTGGCTTAAAATATAAAATATTGAGCGTTATATTGCTTTGGTGTAAGGGTTTGATAATTAAATCTTAGATAGATAGACAGATATATAGATAGATAGATAGATAGATAGATAGATAGATAGATAGATAGATAGATAGATAGATAGATAGATGATAGATAGATAGATAGATAGATAGATAGATAGATAGATAGATAGATAGATAGATAGGTAGGTAGGTAGATAGATAGATAGATAGATAGATAGATAGATAGATAGATAGTTAGGTAGATAGGTGGGTAGATAGATAGATATTTCCCTACATGACATGAACACATCAACAGTCATCGTAATTTTCTCACGGTGAGGTGGAGGAGTGATGCGCTGAAGGACATCGTGTTAGCGTGTCACCACGGACAGATGTTTTTTAATCTTCCATTAGAACTTCTAATTGACAACTTCCTGTCTCAGTTCAATCTCCAGTCTTAAATCTCACCCTCAGCCCTTTTTTTCTAGATTTATTGCACTGCTGATTCTCACCTATCTGATGGCGCCTGTGTCTCAGGTGATGAGACTGATATATCGTGCCATATATAGCGTCTGGCTTATCGGCCCAGAAGACGAGGGAAACTTGAGCGGCTCATCAGGAAACCTCTTCACGCCTTAGCTATGACTTTTACTAAAGGCCACTTTCCATAAATGTCAAGCCCCAAACATCGGTAAACAGTTTTAGCCCTGATCAAATTCCAGCAGGGCCGGTGTACACGGCGAGGTGGCGTATCTGCAGGATTACACGGGTTCCACTTTGTAAATGGCACATTAAACAAATGGTGCATTTCCCACTGGTGACGGCAGTGTTTATTCCCAGCGCTGAGGAGGTCTGCCCTTTCACTCCCCCCCGCCTCTCGTCCTGTCCCGTCGCTGATGTGGACTTTGTTTCGCTGTGGTTGCAGAGTACAGCTCGGGGGGGGGGGGCAGAACACTCATAACTGATGAAATCTCTCTGTGGATCAAGCTTCCCCCGACTCATCTCGTCTCCTCCAATTTTCCGCAGAATTTAATATGAAAACATTGCATCAGAATTATGAATGAGCTCTTTTCTCCTCCTCCTCCCTTTGATGTGAACCTGAGATCCCACTTCACAATAAAATAATTTTTTCTTTCTCTTCCGTTCTTCAAAAAAAACCCAGCTGTAACTACACTCATTTCATAATTTGTCTCATCTGATGTTACTGTTACAGTAGATTGTGGTATTGTGTATTTACTATTGAAGTCGTGGTTGTCGAGAATAATACGTCACTTGCCATCAAATAAAGACAGAGTATGAGGAAAATATATCCTATGCTAAAAATTCATACAAAATACAGTTTAATTGTACAATAATCTAAAGGATTTGGTTAAATTGAATTAATCAGAAAATATAATTATTATTTCATGTTTATAAAAGGTAAATCCTATAGCCATCAAAAGAAATTAATAATATTTCATGTACTTTTCTGTCGTTTTTATGCTGTGAAAGTGAATACAATTAGATTTTTATGCATATATAATGTTTAGTCTGTCCCTGGAAGCACATTGAGTCCAGTCTGGCAGGACTTCAATGTTTCGGCTTCATTAGAGAGCAGATATTTGAGCGCTGACAGTAAATGTCAGGAGACCGAAGGCAGATAACATGCAATGACATTCCCAGGTCAGACACGGTGACAACATGGTCCTGCACCTGAAGGCCACATGGACCAGGACGTCCCCGAAGAAACAGTACGGTCTGTTAAAAAGTGATAAATAGATAATAGATAATATCAGTCCGCTGTCCTGGAAAAGGTTGTGATTTATGGAGAAGATTTATAGGGTGGTTATCGTTCTCCTGATCCATATCTCCAATATTTGTATTGTTCATTGCCCTTGTCGGTCATCTTCATCCTCATATTGTCGGGGACCAGTGCCTGAGAAGAGATTATTGATGCCACTGTCATCAGGCGGTCACCTCCGCCTGCTCCCAGCCATGAATACTCTTCACCGAACAGCTTTTTAATCAGAATAATGTGTGTCAGACACCGTGAACCTGCTCGCCGTGGAGAGTGCATGTGGAAACAAGAGGAAACAATCACGGGCAGCATGGTACTTGCACTGTATGTGATTATTTTGCCTTTTTTTCAGTTGATTAAATCCTTTTCCGATTAAACTCCATTTACAAAAATCGTTAACATGGAAGAGAGAGGAGAGGCCAGATTTTTAAACAATGAATGACGAATTAGAAACATTAGAAATATGCAGAATTAAGCCGTAGGAGTTTGTGTTGGCGGTGTCACCACAGACATAAAGTCTCTTTCATGTTGTTACTGAGGGAAACTTCAAACCTGGCGATTTTCAGTCGACTTCAGGTGCAGTCTGGAACGTCTTTATTTAATATTTCTCATTGGATTTAAGGACATGTATTTGTGATACAAAATATAATAGAAACAATGACATCATCTGCAAATGTGAGTAAAGTAAAATTGTGTCAAATGAACCCGATAAAAAACGATTTCTGATTTTATTGAGGAAAGAAGTAAGGGATCATAAATATTATTAAAACTCATCGGGAGGGGAACATGAATTTATTTTTTAAATATCATAGCAGTTGATCCAGTACTTGGCAAGAATCATCCTCTGGGAATCATGAATGTATTCATCAAACAATTTGTCCAGTAGGTGATGAGATATTTTTTACATTGTAAGTGAAAACTTTGACCTGCTGGTGGCGCTAAAAATAAACGTCAGGGGATAACTAAAATCATCAGGATTCTTGCACCATGAATATCTGCCACACATTCCCAGAATGATGTGGATTCATCCTCTGCAGACAACGAATGTCTGAAGAACCTTTTCACATCGGTTGATGAGATTTTTCAATCTGGGCCGAGGGTCGAGTGGAATGACCAACACTGCGGTTCACGGAGTCATTTGCAGGAATGAGTGGACGTGTATTGGATGGATCTGTCATCCCCTGCCCAGATGAGCTCTGTGATTATTGCAGCTCTGTCCCGAAATCCCTTCCCACGCAGTTGCACATCACTTCACAGTTTAATTAAACGTGGCTCTGATGACTCTCCAGAGTGCCGTGCGACCTCACAATGCGATCTCCACCCCCCCGATCCACCTGCAGGGGCTTAAACGTCTGGGAAGTCCCCGTGATGATCAGTCAAAAGAACCGATGACGTCCTTCAAGATGCCACGGAACACTGGAGCAGCAAATGCAAAGCTTGAAAAAATACACAACATGATCCATAAACCTGAAGTTATTTTAATTTTACCTGCAAACAAAAAGTGTCTCTGCAGTTTTTTTGACTCCAAAAACCGGCTTTAAGGTGTTTTAACAAACTGCCAGGGCCTTTTTTTATGTGACAGCCAATGGGGAGCGGCTGCAAGAGATGGAAAGCAGCCACTTTGGAAGGGTCCTTCATCCCCGCTGGCAACGGGGGAGCATTTCTAAAGTTGTCGAATGTTTTAACTTTTTATGGGCGACCACACCGAGTGGACTGTGAACTGCTGTTTCTGTGAGCGGAGGAAGGAGTGTTATGGTTTTCACCTGACACGGTTGTCACATTATAGTAAGATCAAGGATGGATGAAACAAAGTGGAGGAGTTTAAAGTAGCTGCAGTGGCACGGTGGCGCTGCGGCGATCCCTTGACTGTTCGACCCCTTTGTGAGAAACCATTTCTTCTTTTTTCTATTACTATTTTATGATTGATTGGTTTTTTTTAAGAGGGCCAGAACAAAACAGGGTCAACCTTCCTCTGTCACATTCCTGAAGTGAAGGTTGCAACCCTACAATCCAAAATTCTTCCATTAATATTAGAATGAATTGCTTAATTTTGACCTGGATGGAGAAATTTGAAATTTTATTAGATTTTATAGAAAAATTTGAAAGTGTAGTAACTGTGCATAGAGGGAAGAAGAGGGAATTCACAGTTCTAATCACTTCCACATTTTACCAAGCGATAATCTGAATTTTCGAAAATTAGCAATTATAAATTACAAGTTCAAATTTTGCAAACTTAAACTCTACATGCAATATTTGTATCAATGGAATCTACCTACTCATTGAATACATACTGAGTCAAATGAGGTAACAGGTTTGTAAGAAGGTGCTAATTTTACTGTGATATGAATTGAAACAATACCCAAAAATGTTCAGATTATGAAAGATGACGTCTAGGGTCGAGACCTCATATGAAAACTTTGCTTCTCACAGTTCACGTCTTTTTTATTTAGATCCATCCTTCGATAGTCTGTCAGTTTAAACCTTTACTCACCTGCACATGAAACAGAAAACAAGGGACTGAATCAGATCTAAGGATCCTGTGTTTGTGACAACAGCACTTTGATTCCCTCCATATCTTACTTTGAAAGAGACGCCTCTTCCTGTCTGTTCATGGTCGTGTCTGTGATGAAGGCGGCAGGAAGCCACACACACGCACAATATCTCTATCACACTGAGGACTCTCATCGGTTTAATGCATTCAGCCCCTAACCTGAACCATCACGTCTAAAGGCCTAAAGATGGATTCAAAGCTTCCCCGTAGAGGAACAAACTTCTTTAACTCATTTCAAACATGTGACGCTACCAAACCGACCAATCACAGCTCTTGTGCTTAAACCCGACTGTAACCCCCAAACCCTAACAGCAAATCTCCCTCAACCAGACCTTTGGAGAACAGAAGCCGGTCCAACATGTCCCCATTTCTCAAAATGCACAAGACCAAAGAGACGGAGAGAGACACACAAAGCTTCATTCGGTAGCTTGACGTGTCACTGACGTGTGCAGCAGATCGACATGGAGCCAGAAGGTCTGGTGCTGCTCCAACATGCGTGTAATTAGCATGTTTGTGTTGAGGGCCACTTCAGACGTCATTGTACTTCATTTAAAAGCTCTCAGGGCAGTAGATCACTTCAGATACTTCTCCTGCTGTGTGAGAGTGCAGCGGTTCCATTGTTTTCTCAGGTGCACTTGTGATACTCATAGACTTTAAATAGAGATGGACAAAGAATGAAATGTACAGAAATGAACAGACAACCTTTAAGATGACTGAATTTCATATGTACTTTTTTTTGTGTCGTTCATGTGCCGTCTGCCAACATGGAGGAGGCGGGGCTTATGACCTATTCTTTGATATTTGGGGCTTCACCGGGGAGCTCTCATGTCGTCCATCTCTATATAAAGTCTGTGGCACAACACTAAAGCATTTTTATAGGTGTGGAAACGGCTGTTCCAATATACAGAAATGTAGGAGTGATATCTTTTTTAAACTTTGCCCTTTTGTATGTCAGCCTTCTTTCAGTGGATCAACAGACATTAATCATTCATCAAAGCACTGTCAGTTACTTCCTCTAGAAACTCAGCAGTGGTTCGGACTGGAGCCGCTGGTTTTAGAAAATATCGGAATCCCTGTTTCTCCAATTGTCATGTATATATCTTTTTGTGTTGCATTTTTATTGACATAATAGTTTCTACCCGTTAATAAAGAGCCATTATCTCTTTGCTGTGATGACTCAACAGATGCTGAAATGAGCTCCCGCTGCCTGACAGCAGATGTGTAGAAAAGAAAAGACAGTCAGGAATCTGAAATAACAAAAAACATTCCTGATATTGATTGAAAGCTGATTCTTTCCTGTGAACAACCGCAACGTCAATGTGGAAGAAGTGAAATCCAACACTTATATTTTCTTATTTATCCACCAAGAAAACGTCTAACTGCAATCACACATTTTTTTAAATCTATCAAACTGCTTTTTGGACTCGATATTTATCACCTAATTTTGGCTTCAGAATTGAATTCCGTCTTTTGGGTTTTCAATAAAAACAACGTGTTGCTCCTGTTGCTGGTTAAAATAGATTCAACGTGAGCTTATATTTCAACGGCTGTCACTGCCAATGTGCCTGTGAACCTGGCTCACTATTTCTAACACTTTACCTTCACTTCAACTGCTTTTATTTCTGACACTTAAGCTGACATCTCTCCACGGGGCCTGCGCTCGAACAAAAAAAAAACGACAATATTCAAATATTCCCACATTTCACGTGATTTTTGCTGCTTTTGCTTCTTACGACTGCTCTCACTGCATAAACCTCCACCGACGCCTCGACTCGCTGAAGAGCTCCAGCTGTCGAATGTTCACATGCAAAGAATTTGTATTATTACACGAGTAGTTCAATTTAACAGATTAATGCGTGAACCGTAGTACAGTGAGAGAGAGGGATGGATCCTGAAATCCAGGGCTAAACTATTAAAGACGATAGTATTGATCAACTCTGACTCTCTGGATTAAGCATATTTCATACTTATTACTTTTGTACATAAAGTTCACTAATTCGGTTTCTCTCTCTCTCTCTCTCTCTGAGCCTCACACACACACACACACACACACACACGCTCAGACCCTGCCTGAAGGGACAATGTCAGAGAGAACTAAATGTCCTAAAGTTTGGCGACACTTCCCGGGAGTCGATGGTGACATGTGTAACAAGTCCTTTGCATCTCGGGACGGAAACACGCGAACACTCTGTCGAAACATTTAGAGAGAGTCCGTCTCACCCAGGCAGAGAGAGACAGGCTCAGTTTCCACTGCTCCGAGTTCATCTGTCATCTCCCTGATCTGTGATCAGCCGGCAGCCGCCACAGAAGAAACTACAAACAAGGCTTCATGATAGAAAAAACAATAATTTGCCTAACTATTGTTATAAATTAAATCTGAAACGTGAGGAGCATCAACCATGTGGAAGCTGTTAAGTGAAATCAAATTAGATGCTATTAAAATGTTAATTTATTTTGGCATTTCATTGCTTACATTATTTTCTATAATTGTGATTTGTTGGAGAATGTTTATATTCAATACATACTTTTACAAATTAACAGTAAATGGGTGATAACAGTACCATTAGAGATCTAGATCTTTAAGCAGTATCAGTGAGAGTAGCAGTAATGGTAAAGTCTTCATGAAACTCATCCCTAGTAGCACATGGAGCTTAGAAAAGCATTTTGGTTCAAACGTCAGCAGGTCAGAGCTTTTTCCAAAAAGACAAAACTTGTGTCAGACCTGGATCTCTGAACAAAAGAATAAGGTCACATAGTCCATCGAGTCCTTTGTTTCTCTGGCGTCACGTGCACCCACTGGGACATGTGCACCGGCTCCCCGGGGGAAACCATGGCACCAGGAAGCACTGAGGGGAGAAGAAAAAAGCTGGTGGAGGGAGTTTGATGTTCTGCAGGGGAGACCCCAGGGGGTCCAGGCATTTATGTGGACATCAATTCTGTCGTGGGTAATAATTCCCCATCGAGCGTCGGTGGGATTTGCAGCGGCTCCACCTCGCAGCCGACAGGACTTAAAGGATCTGCTGCTAATGTCCCGGTGCCCGATTACACAGGTCACAGGCAGAGGTCGGGCAGAGTCCGAGCCTCGGTGGGTCGGAGCAGCTTTTAACTTGACTCGTGTGTGTATCTCTTAATACCTGATTAAGTGTCAACTCAATTACTGAACCTCCTGTGGCATTAATCCAAACAAATACCATGATCTCATGCAGCGTCCAGTGTTTTGTGTGTTTGTGCTCAATCTTTATTTGTGTATAATTTATGTCTGATTGGCTACTAAAGAAAAATCTGTGCCAAATGCTTTACAAGTGATAAAATCAGAACAGAATTCAAAACATTCAAATGCAGAACGTGAAAAGCAAACAAGACAATACAGGAAAATAAAGAGTGAATGTAATCACATATAGAAGAAATGTCAAGGCTGTGAGAATCGAACGTCATTTATGGGGCTCGTGGCGAGCAGGGATAAAAACAGTGTGTGTACCGATCCCATGCGTCTGCACACCGCTGTGTAATAGCGGCCGGTTTCTCCATGGTGATTGCTAATTCCCCACCTCCCAGCTTGAAATGAAAGAGGAGCGGCCGATGCCACTGAGCCGCTCTCAGAGCACAGCACCATGGCTACTCACCAGAACACGGCCGAGTGAATAGATGAAAAGCCGAGCGTGCCGGCAGCCGATGTGGGTGACAGCTGCTCCGAAGCCCCCGTCTGCATTTTTAGCATCTTTTCTTTTGAGGATGACCCGTCTCTGCTCCTCCTGCCCTCCTCCTTCATTTCAGCTTCACGTACGTGTTACTTAGTGAGTCTGAGCTCCCCGCTGACTCAACATATGGCGCACATTAACCGTCCCATAATAACCTTCATTAACTGGCAGCTTTATGATTTCAGTGGGAATCATAAATTCACTGTAGTCTCTGATATACACCTTCAGAAGGATTATTATGAGCAGGTTCATCGCAGGCAGGGTAAAGACGGGCGGTCCGAATCGACTCAACAAAAAAAACAAAGAGCCTCCAGACTTTTAAATTTGAATTAATCCACGTTTCAGGTCTTTTCGTGGGTGGTTCTCTTTTGTGTGCAGGCACTTCTTTGTTTAGTTTTTTTGCTGAACAGGTTCAATCGTCGGTAACATCAATTCATCAGCGTGAAAGCATTTGCATTTTATTCGTGAATTGTTGGCGCGGCACCACTTTGCCGGTATTGACCCTGTTCAGCTCCTCTGTGAAGCATCTTGAGGGCGATTGTTGATTGAGGGCTCTTGAGCAGCGGCTGTGTTAGTGTACTCCGGCATCTCGGATTGCTAAAAGGCTGCCTGTAGGTATTAACTTTTCTATCCAGACTGGATTGTGCACGGCCCATTGAATAGAAGAAATCTGACTCTGAGAGAGAGGCGCGTATGCGAGAAGTAAAATGTGTGTTTTGGGGCGTTTCAGCCTTGTTATTGAAATGTATTTGTTGTTTTATTTCAGGCTCCCGTGCCTCCTCCTCCGAGTTGTTCACAGCCGAGGCAAACGGGCGTAAAACGGGAACAAATAAACAAATTTCACAGCATCCAGCACGAGTTTTCATGTCGAACACAATGGAGAGAGAATGAAAAATTCAAAAACGGCCAGAAGTACCTGAACCCATTGTGCAGTAGTCTTGGTGACAGGGCGAGAATGCATCAGTGGGTTGTTATGGGCCCTTTTGTGCTTTTCAGCCCGTCTCTCTTGCTACAAGGTAAACAAGCCGGCACCCAGCTAACAGGCGGCTCCCCGGAGAACTGTCTGCACACCAAGTGACGATAAGTGTCAGCGCTGATTTCACAAGGTTTTGTGTTCAGAGCCCCCCCACCCACACACACACACCTTTACAGTCCCTGTGAGCGTTGTGTAGCGAGGTGCCGCACACTGTGTTATGCTCACCTCTAGAGGAGCGAGGGGGGGAAAAGAGAATTAGTGACTATTTACATATTTGCAAGGGAAGCAAACTGTGGAGTTCAGCGAAAGTAATAAGAGTTGAAACTGGGAAATCACCTGGAAAAATGAGCAGTGACAGTTTTAAAATAGCTCAGATTAATGAGAGAGAGAGAGAGAGAGAGAGAGAGAGAGAGAGAGAGAGAGAGAGAGAGAGAGAGAGAGAGAGAGAGAGAGAGAGAGAGAGAGAGAAAACTATTTGACCAGGGTGTATTTTTAATCCCGGCCAAGCTATGCATATTTCATGTGGCGCTCGGTGTTGATGAGACACAGCGATGGAATATATCTTGACGCACTGTTGTGTGTCCTCCTGCAGGAGAGTGGGAAATGGAGCAAACCAAACAGTTCACAGAAAAGACCACATAGTGTGCGTGGCCCCTTGACCCGCGTTGCATGCTCTGTGACCCGTCGGCTTTGTCCTCCCTGTCCGTGGCATTTACCGGAAACAAACCGCCACGGATGGCTTCCCCGTGATTAAATGTTGACTCTCTCCACGGATGACGATTCACCTCAAGTCGGCTCCTGACAGCAGGAGATGGTGAATAAACATGGCGGGCCCCACAAGCGGGCTGGCATATGCACGCCGAGGCTCCAGGACACAACCGGTGCAATCATCGTGGTCCTAACGTGGCATCCATCAGCCGGCTGATAGATTCCATTAATAAAAGAGCTTTGTTTGTTGTTGTATCCTCTGTTCACTCTGTCCTCCTTCGGTTCTACCAATAAAATATTGACCTAATCATCCTCCACCCCCCCTGCAGCGTGGACACAGAACCTGAAATACCATTGTTATTTATCCCGTAATGAGATGTTGACATTTACAGATAAATTGAAGATAGAGATTCAGCAATAATCCCGCCTGACTACAAGGTTTTATTAAAAAAACAAGAAGAGAAACGCTGTTCATTGCTCTGCAGAACAAACAAACAAGAGGGGACAGCACTTAATTGAAAAGCGGTGTAAACAATGTGCACAGGAAAAACCTAATCATGATTGAACAACACTTTGAATAACCGTCACTTCTCTCACGGCACAAAGCCCTTCTGCACAGCGCCACACATCTACTGTACTCTCTGTCCTCGTGGTCCGGATGTTAAAAACCATGAAGCGTCAAAGAGGCTCTGGCAAACCGTCAGCTGACTCTGAAACGCAGGGGGCCGACCTTTACCGTGCTGGTTTTTCATCAGCGGTAGTTAGCCGCTGAACTGAATTGGGCCTTGTGCAAAGAACTCCTGAACCCAAATGACATGCTGTTCATGAGGAGGACCTGTGTGCAGACTGGATCCGAGCCTCAGCCGTCTCCCCGGCAGAGGTTAGCCAGAGTTTAAAAAAGTGCCATTCTTCGGTGTCACTCAGAGTTCAGCCACACAGCCTCGGGCTCCTGTAGGATTCAGAGTCCATTTTAGGAGGAGTGTGGTTTTTGTCAGGCTCCTGGATCATGGAGTTTTCCTCAGAGTTTTTCCATCCAGTTTGCATGTTTGTCGTTATCACAGGTTTATGTGAGTGTTTTCGTAGGGCTGCTCTACCTGGAGCAATCCAAACTGAGCGCTCCATTCGTCTCTGCAGCTCTCATCATTTGGGACAGAAGCATATTCCATGTGAAACTCTTTCCTAGTGCAGCTCTGAGAAATCTAAATCCCACCTGTGATACGCTGCAAAATCATTTTGCCCCGTTTTAAAAGCGTAGCCATTAAACCTTTGGCAAAATGTGGATGATAAAAGTTTGATGAGGAATCATTTTTACGTTTGCTTTCTTTGTGAAATATTTTCTGAGCGGCAGTCGGGTGAAATCCAGGTCAGGAGATATCATTGTTTTAACTCTCTCCTGAGCCGGTATTTATTTGGTCAGTTCCTGGCTCCTGTAGAAACATGATGGTGAAACGTGCCAGGACAAGGACGAGCTCCCGATGTATAAATAATAGTCTGATTCTAACATAATGAACAGTTTCAGGTGATTATTCATTAATGAGAACATATTTATGAATTATATTCAGTTTCTCCACTAAATCCTTGACTCCAGTCATCTAATCCCTGGATCATCCCTGAAACTCTACGATATTTGCTCTGTGATCATCATTTGTCTCCGAGCAGGAGAAGCATCTGGCTCTAGAGGGACTGGCAGGTGGAACCATCTTAATATCACTGGTTTGAGAAGATTCAAAACATTTGGTGAATTGAGATTATTATGGAAGCAAAGATGTTACTGCTCCATTATGCCTGAACACTTTCACACTAAATATTGAGAATCACAGGAGAAGAAATATCCACTCAAAGCTTCCTCTGCGTACTTTTGCCTTTAATTGAGATGTTCTGTCGTGTTGGAGGTGAGGAGAGGAGTTCACACTCTGCTAAATGCTTACGGTTAGAAAAAGGTCCGTCGGTCCATTTTTTTTAAATAGCCAACGATGACCTTCCTCTGAGATGTTTGACGGATTCTGAATTTCACTTTCATGTCCAACACTTTGAAGAGACTGACGGCCATCACACAGCGTTGACTCCAGAAAGGATCAGTCGAGGTTGGTTACCTGTCACGGTGGATTCTAATGCTCCGGGAAGCCTTGGAGCTGTTCGAGGATTGTTTCCTCGCAGTCGTCCTTTGAACAGGGGTCTTAAAGTCCTCTTTAAACCTGTGACTCGATTCCCCTGAGTTGAAACCTCTGTCATAAACACTGGGTTGTTGTAGTGACTTCACAGACTCGCTGATAACAATGCATCTTGTCTGACCCGTGTGCGTTTCTATGGATCATCGGATACAACGTCTATTAATATTTTTTCGCCTAAAAAACCTGACATTCATCGCGGTAACCCACATTCTTTGAATCCGGAAAAACATTTGCTTTGACGATGTGAACTCATGTCCCACCAGATTTAGAGAGAGATGATATATTCGCACTGATCTGACAGCACGGCTCCTGGAACACGATCTCAACTCGTGCTACTGATGCATCGCAGATCTACAGAACACGTTCCTGCTATCAGATCGTGGATAAGCTCCACTTTCCCACTTTGCTCCTTATAGCAACCAGAGAGAGAACAGTAGATAATAATTGAGCTTTAATATACAAACGTCATGTGATTCTCTCATTGAGAACATTACACGTCCATCGAACCACCTGCAACTGCTTCTATACCAAAGGGCAGAAAATGGATGAAACGCAGTGCTTTAGAAGAACTGGTTTGAATACCTGACACCAGTATCATTCCAGCAAAGAGATACATAAAGTCCCGGGTCCCCCACTTGGTAAGACATCCAGTATATCCTCCCAGTGCAGCTTTATGACGCACTGGGGCCGAGCTCTGCAGTAAAATGTAAATGATGAATGTTTCCCGTGGACTCGTTTTACCTTGACATTAATAATTATGTATTTCTGGCCAGAAAAAAAGTGTGAAATATCATTCATCATTGTTTTTATTGATCCAAACACATTTTTCCATCAGCTCCTGTATTTATTTTTTATATGAGACAAGCTAGTTATTACTGTGGGTTTTTTAAAGGGGGAGGAAATGGTTAGTTTGATCATCTTTAATGGCCAGTGCCTTCGTTAACAAATCACCGAGGCATTACAGTAAGTGGCAGCGTTTCACTTTGTTCCATTATTTGTTGCTAAATGCAAATCATGATGTGAATCGGTTACAGAACTCATTCGTGTCATTCATGCACAAGCGCTCTGATCTTTTGATCCAGCTCGGATGTTTGTCTCATACACACGATGTGTGTTTGCTGGTGTTGTTTGATGAATATGATGTAAATATTAAATATTTCATACAGCATTTACATATTTTAGTAGCATTTAATGAGTTATTTATTTATTGTATTTAATACGATTAGGGACATGATAAATATTAAATACAGCTGAATTTAGCAGTGAAATTATTAATCTTTGAATCTAAATATATTCCGACTAAATATAAAAAGATAGACACAAGAACTGACCCCCTGGTGGCTGGCTCCAGCTCTAATAGAGAACTTACTTTCCATCCTAACTCTGATGTTGTCTCTTCTTCTGACAGCTGCACTCGGACGTGGACAAAGGAGACAGCAAAGTGAAGTACGTGTTATCCGGCGAGGGAGCCGCCTCCATCTTCACCATCGACGAGAACACGGGGGACATCCACGCCACGAAGCGTCTGGATCGGGAGGCCCAGGCCTACTACACCCTCCAGGCTCAGGCTGTGGACCGAAACACCAATTTACCAGTTGAACCGAGGTCGGAGTTCGTGGTCAAGGTCCAGGACATCAACGACAACGAGCCCAAGTTCCTGGACGGGCCGTACTTGGCAGGAGTACCTGAGATGTCTCCCTTAGGTAAGTCTCCATATGAGGCTCAAATATAATCGCATCACTGCACCCCCCCCCCCTCCCCACACACACCTCTTTTAATTCACATGCTCTCCTCCCCTTGACTTTGGCCTTCTTTTGAGCTTCCTCTCATACTACTCAATTGTCTTTGCCTTGCCCTCGCTCCAACATCTGCATTTGATCATTTTCCACTTCGCTGTATTTTGTCTTTAGGTCATAATTTAAGGCTTCGGCTTTGTCAGACTCAGTCCAGCTAAATTAAGTGAAGCTCCTTCTCCATGAGCTTAACATCCACCGAGGTTGGACTTTCTCTTTGCCAAACTATCATCTATTCAGGTTGATTGACGTCTTCGTGCCTCAGAGATATGCTGATAAATAAGACTGTGGACGTCTCCCACCTTGAGTTCTTTGACCTTTTGAATACCTGAGATTTACGTTTTTAAAAAGCGTGATGATAAACAAGGGTCGAGCCGCAAAGATGCCACTTTGAACTTTAAACCAAATAAAAAGGCAAATGCAGAACATTTAGAAATTCAAAGCACTTCAGGGAAAGATATATTGCGAGTGAAAAGCTTAAAAACACAGAATGGAAGAAATCATAGAAAGTTCTTCTGGAGCTACAGGCGGTGAAGTTGCCTCAGCACCACTGTCTCACATCTGGTGTCGAGCAGACGAGGGGCAGATAAGGCTGAACTATCCGGAAATGTGCAGTTGATTTATCTCTCAAAACATGAAGCAGGGTGTAAACATTAACGAGTCATTCGTCAAGTTCGGTTATTGATTTGATTTATGTCAAATTTATAGATAACGATAACTGAAATGACTCACTTATGTGTATTTGTATTGAGCAATAAGACATTTGTTTATCTGCCTGTTTTTTCTCCATACCTCGTTAATTTTGTGAAACTGCTTTGGAAAGACTAAAGAAGGTTGTTTATCCTTCAAACTGTGTGATTGATTGATTAGTATTTTATTCAAAGAAAGTCAAATGAGACTGAGGCACAGTCGCACGTTTAGCTAATTGCCTCTTTAAGCTAATTGCCGAGTTTTCCCACAATGTGCAGAGGCTAAAAGGTTTTGCAGGAATTTGGTCGTAAGTTTAGAAAAAATACATTTTTATAATTTCCCTCAGATATTTCCCTCCAATTCACAAACACCAACCTTGTGGTGGCGTCCCAGTGAAGGTCCATTCGTCCTCTGAAGATTAGGTACAAAATATAAAGACATATTTCCGTGACAGAAAGCAGCAGGTTTTCTGTTTTCTGTTGCCTTGTTAGCATTTATTCCAGCAGATGTGTCTTTTTATCTGTCTGTTTTAAATGCACTCCCGGAGGAGGCCATCGTATCAGACATATTTAAAAGCCTTGCGTGGTCAAGATTTCCTCCAAGGTTTTGAACATGACATGCCGGAGCTCAGAGTGTGAGTAAATGCAAATGAGCGACAACAACATCCCGAGGCCTTTCAACTTAGCAGGTGTGTCGGAAGCACAGCTGCAGTGAGGAAGAGTGACCTCCATGTTGATCAGCCAGGGTCTCTGTGCACTTTACCTGATGCAGAACCCGACGCGCCACACGGACCTCTTCATCAGCACGACTCTGAAAACACAGAGGGACAAATTCCACATTTCGGTCGATGTGAGACGGGAGGTGGCGAGCGTGAAGAGCTTTGAATCTGCTGCTTCATGCTGGTGTTAGTCAGCCAGACGACTCGGTGTATTGTAATGGGAAGTCTGACAGCAGGGAGAGAGAGCGGAGCAGCACAGACATACTTAACTTCCCCCGGCTTCTCTTAGGGGTTCCGACGGCGCTTCAAGACGTGCTGGGAACTGTGGTGTAATCACCAGTGAGCCGAGACTAATGGGATATAGAGGCAGAAATGAACTTGTACAGAAAAAGATTATTTTATAAAAAAATTACAAATCAAAAGCATAAAGTTTGAGATCACGTCGAACCCGGAGCTGTTTGTGAACAACGAATCGCGGTTGTTTCCTCTCGGGAGCTTCAGGATATTGATTACTCCTCAAGACCTCCTCAGGTGTTGAATTTTCTTAGTGAGAACACAGGGGCTCCGTGCTCCTTGCATCATCTGAGAGAATACTTCAAACATGCGCTACAGATCCTCTACACAGACAAATATTAATATACGTGGCAGTGCGATCTGCAGTCTGCAGCCTGTATAATAATTAATTATTAGAATTGGGGCCCGAGCAACCGATTCCCTCAGGAATTCTCTTCTCAAATTTAGTCAAGTTAATTACACGATCTGCCAATCTTTATCAAATCATGCCAGAGAAGGTAGAACAGGCTTAAGTGAGCGACTGTAAAGAGTAAACTATGCATATATGAATAAATATATATATGTAGCTACACGTGATATTGTTGCACCAGTCTAAAGTGTAAACTGCAATGATAGTTTTTGGTCTTTTAAGTAAATCTATGATTCCTCCACTTCCTCCTGTATTCATAAAAAATGCTTTTACATATGTGGATGTCAGCGTTTTCTGAAAGAGTCTGAAAGGCTGGGTGTTCGGGGCCATGTGGTAACCAGGGAAACGTGGATATACAAGGAATATAAAGCGATCACTGATTCCTTTGGCCTCTGTGAAGAAACGGAAGCAACAGCCTTTGATTAAATATCTTCTTTTGAAGCTTCCGACAGACTTGGTGGTTACACCTCCAGCAGATATGGAGGAACCTTCCTTTTGGACGGGGGTCTGTCAGGCCTCTCGACGTGAGGATGTCCTCTCTCACTTCCTCTCTCCGTGGGGATCTGCTGTGTTCCCCACTTCCTCCTGAGGGAAATAAAGTTCTCCAGCTGCTAAACGCTGTGCTGTGTCCACCATCCAGTCGTCTAACTTTGTGTGTCGGCTCAATTCAGCCGCCAGCTGCAGTTGGACGTGACTCGATGGGAGCTGTGAGAGTGGAGCGAAACCGTAAAGTGACCCAAAACAATGTGGCTTGGGAAATTCATCTAGAGCTCAAGACCTTCTGAAACTGCTTGGGGAAGACTTAGGAGGGTTCATACTTTAAATTGTGCGATCAATTAATTTGTAAATTACATAGGAGAGACTTCAGCAGTGGTTCATAGTTAGGTGAGGTTGAGTTACAGTTCACTGCTTCCCATCATCCAGAAATCAGGGTCGGTCTCAGCTGTCAATCATGACGTGAGCATCAAGAAACTAAGTATAACCAATTTTAGTGAACACCTGCACATATCAGTGTGATAAACCTAAAATTACAAAAGCTGTTTTGACACTTTTGTTTGGTCCTTGTCCCATTCGTTAACATGGAGGAGGCCCGGGTTTACGACCTGTTCTGCAGTCATCCACAAGATGGCGCTCCAGGTGTTTTGGCTTCACTTTTGGGGGGCTGCCATATCGTCCATTTTCATCTATATACAGTCTTTCCAGTGCACGTTCACCATCTTAGTTAAGAATATAAGCATGCTATTATCTGCCCATTAGCAGTAAACACAAAGTGCAGCTCTGACGTGCTTTGCAGGAATTGGTCATTGCTCTGGATCTGAATGCATTGTTTTCTATATGTTTTTAAAAGGGGCTGTTTTTAAGATGAAGCCGCGGGTTGTTGCTCTTTAAATCTACAATAACGTGTTGTTTTTTGGCCACTTTGTGTGTCAGCTTGAATCAGCTGCGGATGGAAACTACACAATGAGAGCTGCATCGTGAAGTGAGACCGTAAAGAGACACAAACCAACAGGGCCATAAAAGCTCTCATGGAGCCGAGGGGGTGCTGCGGCGTCGGGTGACAATCCTCTGTGGGTTAATTAATTTGCGTGACCCGCTTTTTCACATATAGAGTGTGTGATTGATTTTTTAATTTATATATTTTTTTATTATAGCTGGACAGGCTTGCAGGAATGTGTGGACGCCCTTAGTTAAACACAGAGAGCTAAAAATCGAACTCAAACATGCGTGGTACCTTGAAATTTAGTGAAAAGAAAAGGTGTTTAAGGCTCTTAGAGCAGCTTCAAAGTCAAAAATGAGCATTTCAGCAGGCGTACGGGGGGAGTGGGAGGCGTTCCAAGGGAAGCAGTGCTTTGCTTACAACACAGGCTGCGGAGATCTCTGAAGGATTACACAGCCGACTATCAGCGGGGGGTACAGAGCTCAGGCTTAAGGAACCAGAGGATTAGAGTACAAGGGCTCCGAGTCTCGTGTCCAACCCGAGATAAGACAGCGAGTGGGAACAGAGGAGGATGCGTTCACACCACGAGCGCCCGAGACGCGGGGTCACCCTCCCCGCTTTATTTACTCCGCCAGCTCGGTGAAGGTCTTCATCACAAGTTGAGAGAACAACAGCGGGATAATTTGTCGCCTCTCTTTGTAAATATCTGCTCGAAGCAATTATCAGCGCCGTAAAGAACCGGGAAGGGCCGAGCACCTCTTGTCCTCAATAATTCCTTTATAGATGTCTTTAAATCATTAATGGTCACAGCCCTGCTCGGCTGATGAATGACTTCAATTTAGAGAAAATCATGAATTTAATTAATTAAAGTAATTAGAGGCGGTGCTCGTCCATACACAGGCAGACCTTATGGCCCGAGGATCTCTGAGGGCTTTCATCTTAATCACGGCGGGATGTCAAATAAAAGACAGGAGGGCTCGAGGACAGTTGGAGGTGTGACAATCGGGAGCCTGGGCTCAGTCCCGCTGCACGGCGACGGGCCAAAGGAGCAGTTTGAGGGCTCATTACAAGCCCACAGAATGTAATGTCAACCCAAGGCCACAGCTCTTGAATTTACTACACACCAGTCCTGTGGCCGGCTGTCATTGTTCCTGCCTAATTCATGAGAGCGCAGATCAAGGATACTCTTTCATTATCGAGAAATTAAAGATGCTGTGGATTAAGGGAAATTGCTCTTAATTAGCGTCTTTGTGAAGGTTCAGTGTGTAAGATTTAGGTGAAAGGGATTCATCTGCAGAAAATTTATATTAAATAATCCTTGTAATGTTTTCACCAGTGTGTTTTCATATAAATTGTACTAATTGTTATTTTCTTTAATTACCTTATATGTTCAGGAATAAGTCCTCTCTATAGAAGCAGCCATATTTTTCAACAGAAGCCCAAACTGAACAATCTAGACATCTTTTGAGTTTTTATGAGAACTGAAGGCTTCCACAGGTTCTCATGTTTGACACTGTGGGATATAAATATAGATATAACATATATCTGTCAACACTTTAATAGCTCCACTTGATCAACCTCATGTGATCAAATACAAAAGCTCTTGCACATCTATCTTAGTTTTTGGTGAAAGTTAGGGTTAGGGTTCTCGAGGACTATATTATATTAAGAATTGTTTCAAATTGAAGTGTAGATATACAGATATACATTTTTGCTTTGCAGTTGCAAATGAATGTGAATTGAATTCTGAGCATAATTCCTGTTTATCTGAAACAGCGGAGAGCAGGTGTGAATGTGCATGAATATAATCAACTTAATCAACGTTCCCTTGGTTGAATACTCATGAAGATGTCTCGGCACTCGAGCGCACACCTCCGGAGAGGCCCAACACTCACTCATATTACACACACACACACAAAGGTATCAGTCTAAATGTCTTTGTTAAATCACAAACTATGAATTTAACTAGAAATTGTAAAAATAATTGTCCAATCTAATGGTTTTTGTGATTTAAAAACTCCTGGACTTGCCTTTTTGTCCAGATCTATGGCAAAATGTAATTTTTTTCTTTAATCGAGTTATGAGGATTTTTTTGTGTCATTTTTTGTGTGATCCGGTGACAAACACACAACAAACCAACGTTTAAATGTAACGAACAGATTTGGTTTCAAACTTGCGCCTTAATTTGGGCTCAACCCACCCCCCGAGTATCCAAGGGGAAATCTTGACTCGAATCTTGGTCTGCACTGATGTTCTGTTCTCTAGGCTGATTTTGTGGAGCCTCTGTTCAAATTGTGGCTTCTTTTTGGCCCCAGATTATTTAGAGAAACGCTGGATCGGCCTGATCCCAGCTGTAGTCACATGAAAAGATTGTTGCATCTCTACCGGCTGAAGAAGAAGGAGCTCTTCATTTGGAAACCCATCCAGTTTGTATTAACACGGGCCCCTTTCCTCAAAACAATCACACTTGCATTGTGAGTGCTCACTCAGAAATGCCTATCGGGCCTGACAGTCAGATGCAGCCTTGATACGCGAGTGGCTGAAGAATACCTGTCTCCCATTCAGATTAAGCACGCCACATTTATTTTCATTACTGGCAGATGACAGTTGCTCACCCAGGATACAGAACTGATTAGGAAACCTGTTTTGTACACAGCTGCGGGTGGTGGTGGGGGGGAGAGATCTGATCCATCACATCAATGAGGACGGACAAATATCGAAGGGACGCCGACAGGGAAAATTGAGAAGCAGATGACAGCCTCGCGGAGCAGAAAGAATCTATTCAAATTTCAGATTGTTCATCAGTCTCCCTCCTGACATGCAGCTCCCCCAGCTGCCATTACCCTCCATACTCTGACATCCCTGTGAGAACAGGGTGTTCGTGGGACCTGGGGGGGGAAAGCTGCAAAATAAACCTTTCCCCCGTCCGAGTCCATATTGAATGTTAATTTACAACCTCGTCCACTGCGCCTTGTGGGAAGTGATTTTAACTATCAACCTGTAATGGAGATTTAGACTTTGCCCGAGTTCCCTCTCACACACTCCCTCCTTTGACCTTGGGGTTTTAAACGACCTGTAATATAACCTGTCATGAGTAAGAGGTGATGATATAATCTAGGTGTCCTTCCACAACCGACCCGGTGATAACTTCTCCAGCTTCACCCCCGTTTTTTTATTTATTCTGCATTATATCGTTCACATCCAGGGCCGGAGCCTGTTAATTCTGCTTTACGGCCGTGGATGGAAGATTTTAATCCTCAATATCCGTGATCACTCCATTCTGTGAAAGCCTGTAAAATACACCCCACAATGTTTGCTTCGATCTGGAACAATCTACTTTAAATTATGATTAAATTCTGGACAGAATGCGATCTGTAAAGTTCGTAAAGTAATGGTCAGAAGGATGGCGATTTGAAGCCGTAACTGACCCAGAGAGAAGATCTGACAAATGAGAGACGGAAGCAGAAACCCCAGTCTGTGATTGGTCTATTAACTCGTCCGATGGCCAAATGAAATGACGGTGTGTTTTCTATCTGTGTTTGGTGTTTTAAACTACCTGTAATATAACCTGTCATGACTAAGAGGTGATGATATAATCCTTCCCCCGTCCCCATTGTTCACATCCAGGGCCGGAGCCTGTTAATTCTGCTTTTACGGCCAGAATGGAGAAGTCTAATCCTCAATTTCCGTGATCACTTCATTCTGTAAAAGCCAGTAAAATACTTCTCACGTTGGAAAGTCACATTTTTATTACGGTGTTTTCTTCAAGTTTGAAATATCACCGACTTGTAAGACTTGTCAGACGCGACAATACGAGCTGAAGCTAAGCCAGATACAATATGTGCCGCGAGCCATTAAAGTGAATTATTCAGTCATAAGCCAGTTATTCATCGAAGCATCTGGAAGAGACCCAGTCAAGGCAAATGGTGTTTCTTCGTTTTCAAGGTTATTTCAACAATGTCCATTGTTGGTGATTTCACTGCTGCCAAGTGGGAGACAACTTCGGGCGTCGGCTTTAAGGAGCGTCTGCCAGCCTCCACCATAATGGTTGTTTGTGACCATTTAACAATTTATTACATGGCTTTTCCCTCCATTATCAGATGAGCCTGGTCGGAGCAACAAGGCTCATTTGTAGCGTAATGAATGACCTATTGAAATTGATTGGCAATAATTGTCGCTGATTATGTTTTTCTCTGTGAAATCTTCAAACGTTTCTGCACGTTACCTTTCGAGCCACGGCTGTCAGCTCCGGCTGGTCCAGTTTAAAAACAAATGTCCTCCTTTCAGCTGGAGGGAGGTTTTTGGATACGGGGGAAAAAACGGAAACCAAATGAAACTTTGCATTTTGAGTTTCATAACTTTACCTGCAGCACAGCTTGAAGTCAGTTTGTCCCTGAGGAATAATATGACTCAGAATGAAATAATATATATGACTGTATGGAAATAAGCTATTCAATAGCAGCTAAAGCTTGAAATGAATTGAATGTATGAATAAATGAATACAATTTTACATTTATTATAATTTAAAAGAGAAGCCAAACTTTAAAATCCAATAAATTAATGTTCTTACCTATATTATTTAGATTTTTACCTTCTAAGAAATTAAAACAGCTCTTGATGTTGTGGCTGTCTACCGATTTCAAATCATATACATATATGATCAATGTCTTACTTTGATAAATAAGGGCTTTTCAATAAAAGGTGTATTTTCAAGTTATGAGACGTCTTTCAAGATCTCCCGTAATCCACCATGCAGTTGTTGTTTGTTTTGTTTTCAGATGTGCAAATTAAGGATTCATTCAGGATTCTTCTTTATTGATGGTTCTATATTAATTTCATGCTTATCACATCATTTTTCTATCTGTAATTTCCATGGTTTTTGCTTAAATCCAATTTCACTCATGCACAAAGCAGTACATTTTATTCATTCAACTAGAACACTCTATTAAAGCAGCTGATTTGCTCTTCGCTGGCACCAGAATGTAACAGAGCTTCCTTAACAAACAACACTTAAGGTGTAAACCTGCCTCTCGCCTTCAGATATCATTTTGTTTTCATGGTTACACTTTTCTCTTCTGCAGATCGACATCTTCTCCGGTTGCAGTTTGCCGATGCTCGGTCCACAAACTGGACTCGGCCATCTGTTCACGTTCACGTGGATTTTAACGAGAAAACAGTCGGGGTTGTTTTAAAAATAAAAAAAGAGGGAAGTGAGGAGAGAAACAATGTTTACGCAACCGTGTCTGTATATAAAGCTTTGTATCATAAGTTTTATGGAGCTCAGTTATGACACAAGGATGCAGCGTCCTCACGGAGGAGAATTTCAGAATCTAGAAATAGTTGCAGTATCGGACTAAGTAACGATACAAGATGCGTAGTTATCTATTTTCAGTGGAGTGGAAGTGTCTCTTCAGCGAGCACAGATGAGCTGTAGGAGCCATTTGGCAGCTGAGTTGGAATCAACAGATTGAAGTTCCTGGAGAAAAAGAGATGCTGCTGATCTGTAAAGAGAAATGTGAACAATGGCAGTGAAATGATCTGTAAAGGCTGCGAGGAGCTCTCGGATCCTGCGGCGGATCCGGCTCACGCGGTGGCGACAGCTGAAAGTGTTATTTGTTCTGCGGGCGTTCGAAGCCGAGAGCCAGGAGCGCTGCATATGTCAGATCTTTTCAGAAAAAAAACTGCTTTAAACTCAGACATTAGGTATAAACATTAAATTCTGTGCAAATATGGTAAACAGGAGTCTCAACAAAGGCAGATTAATGACTCTACTCCTCTCCTCTCATCATATACCAACCCACTGTCCATCCCTTTACTTGGTATACTAACCCCATGCGCAGACCTTTACCTTTTACAATACATATTCTTATATATTTATATATATATATATTTTGTTGTTTTTATATTTATATATATATATATATATATTTGTGTACTATACACTCCAGCAGCACAAGAACACTTTCATACTAGACACTGACACAATCCCATCATTGCATTCTGAACCATAGGGTCAGACCCATTCATGTACCTGTATCTGCAATGTTATACCTATGTTTATGTGTTTTATGTATGTATGTCGGTTAAGTGTATAAACTAGTGGATGACCTAAATTTCTATCTATCTATCTATCTCTCTCTCTCTCTCTCTCTCTCTATCTCTCTCACTCTCTCTCTCTCTCTATCTATCTATCTATCTATCCATCTATCTCTCTCTCTCTCTCTCTTTCTCTCTCTCTCTCTCTCTCTCTCTCTCTCTCTCTCTCTCTCTATCTATCTATCTATCTATCTATCTATCTCTCTCTCTCTCTCTTTCTCTCTCTCTCTCTTTCTCTCTCTCTCTCTATCTCTCTCTCTCTCTATCTATCTATCTATCTATCTATCTATCTATCTATCTATCTATCTATCTATCTATCTATCCATCCATCCATCCATCCATCCATCCATCCATCCATCCATCTATATCTAACTATATATCCATCCATCTATCCATCCATCCATCTATATATATATCTATCTATCTATCTAATGAGGTTATGTACTGCCTCAGAAGTTTCCTTTTCAGATCTGTGCCCTGTGTTCCTTTCTTCTTTCGGGGGGGACTTGTCACACGCTCCGTTGACACACGATGACTGTTTCCACATTTAGCTCCATTTTGACCCGGCTCCTGGATGTTTTCTTGGAAACTAATGAAAGGCTGCGTGTCTGCCCACAGGAACCATGGTGGTGCAAGTGGCAGCCACGGATGCAGATGACCCGACGTACGGGAACAGCGCCAGGGTGGTGTACAGCATCGTGCACGGACAGCCCTACTTCTCCGTGGAGCCCAAAACAGGTGGGTGCTGCCAAACAGTGATGGTGCATTACTGGAAAAAGTGATGAAACAGGTGGTGATGGAGGTAAAGATGTGGCAGTTAACCAACACACCATTCAGGTTATTTCACTTGAGATATTTGGGTATTAGTGTTTTTGTTTGTGCTTGTTTCATTTAACAGTGGCTGGGTTGTGTTTTCAGCCATTGATATTTAGTGTTATTGAGAAATGCTTCAAATTATAACCAGCCATTAAGCGTTGATCTCTATCGATGCTGCAGAACCAGATATAACCAATCAATCAATAAAACAGCAGCTTTCATACAGGAAGGTTCAGACATGACAGATGAGACCGGAACAAGAGAAAAAACATAATACAGTTGAGGATATGATTCCATGAAATAGATTTTAAAAGCCATAACATCTATACAAAGTATATTTTATTTATTTTAAGTGTGGTGAGTAGAATATATAAAAGTTAAATAAATAGGGGGAGGGGAGGTGGGACACAAACTAATAACATCAAAATATAGAGTTGAATGAATTGTTATATAGAAACAGAAGTCAGGTTAAAGAGAGAACTGTAACTTCTAGCTCATAGTGGGAAATCCACCCGACTTACTGGTTTGACGGTGACCTAAGAACATTGCCACTTCAATGTTGCCACTGGTAAATAAGTAAGATGCAAACACTCTGTGCGTCTTCTCAGCCTTCAAATTTCAAAAGCGGGAGGAAAGTGCTGAAATCAGCTACAGATAAGATTTGAGTCTGTTGACTTGAGAGCTGTTGTTTCTCTAGAACTGCGGCAGAAGTCCTCACTACCTCTTCATCGCCGGCTCATTAGCCACTGCCCTGCCGAGCCTCAGCTCCTACATGCAAAGCACTCTCAGTAGAAAAACAGAATGACACGGGCCATCCATCCCGGAATATCAGATTTCATCCTCTGCTTGGAGAGCATTGCGTGCACCCATGCTGGGATTTTCCTGAATGTATCTGATTCACGAGCTGATGAAAGCCGGTGCAATGCAGGGATTTACTATATGTATGTATATGCTTGATGGTAACTCCACGGTGAGCTGCTGGGGTCACTGTAAACATTTGGTGAAGCTAACCACTAGAAGAAATGGAGCATTGAAGACGAATGGATGTATACGAGAAAGGACCTCACTTCACACTGTGTGGATATTAAGGATATGGTGTGTGTCTAAGGAGAAAATGATGTGAGCATTAAAACCTCGGCCCATTTGGCTGTGAAGCCGGCACGGAACCGCCGAATGTCTATGTTGTTTTTCCCCTTTCCAGAGACCTTGGACTAATGAAGCCTCCCGCTGCAGCGTTCATCAGGGAATATTTCTGTGTTTCCATGTTTTCGGGGGGCCTAACATTTACATGGTTTATACGCTCTAAATGACAGATCCACTGGGAGCAGCTCGGAGGCTTTGATTTCCACTGAAGGATTCCTCACGCTTCCTCAGCAGATCAAACTTCTGTGAGCCAATGAATGTGTATGAATGCTCTGAGCACCTTCTCTGGGATGAGTTTGGTTTAGAATCGTCAGTGTTTGTCTTCGGTTACTTGTCGGTGGTGAATTCAACTGGTGATTGAGTTTATAGACGTTTGAGTACTCCCTTAAGTGACTTATTTAAATATTTGTACTTAAAATGTCCCTTTGCCCGTCTTCAATGACAGGTAGCTGATAGTAAATTGAAGGATATTACAGGAACGTCTCCAGTGGGGACAAGTAGCTGATTTTGTGGTAAAAGGGGAATCAGGCTCCTTGTGTATTTGAATAGCTCTTAATAAATCCTTCAAACTTTTATAATTAGAAAAACTTAAAAACTTATCATCCTCTTTTGACTTCACTTACACCTTCAATGTGAAGTTCAGGACAAACCGCATTGGTATTCAAGCATTTTTTAACTCGTTTTCAATCCAATGTCTTTATTCTGTGCTTTCGCAATAGAGCTGTATCTGCTGTAAAACACACAGTGTAAATATTGGACTATAGATATTTTATTAATTTGGTCATTCAGCCCATAAACGTCTTTTTCATGCTAACTGCTAAATCTTGGAACTGGTGAATATTCTGTCAGTACAATCGGTTCAATTGTTAATGTGTTTAATGTTCAATTACTTTGCTTACATATTTTAAAACACTAGGGACTATAAATCAAAGATAACTGTTAACTATTTGATATTCGATGAACCTTCTACAATAAAAGCAGCAGAAACCAGGGTCACAAAACCACCATTCAGAGGAAATGTACAGTTTTGTGGTAATTAATTTCTGGTTTGATTCCTCGCTCCGCCCGCCCACTTTCCCTTGAGCAACACACCGAGACCTTAATTGCTCCCAATGTGTACAAAGGGGGAAAGTCGGCCTCTAAAAAGAAGGTTTGTCTGCTCAGTGATTTTTTTAACTTTAAGAGTCGAAAGTTGCTTAGTGTAGCTTTTATCATAAAACTTTAAGCACACGGATAAATCCCACATCGGTGCTCTTTCTGTGGGACAATGGCTGGTTTATTAACCTGTCACACACACACACACACACACACACACACACAACCACACACACACACAGAAGTGAATGTAAACCCCTATATAGCCCTTGGGCCCCTGCCAGAGCCTCGGCCATGTGCTGCCCATCTCTCCGGCTCTCTCTCCATCCGAGTGGAAGACGACTTGGATCTCGTGGATTTACAAAATGCTGTATCGGTTTGAATCAACGTTAATGCTACACTGAATGTAAAGAAATGAGAAATGGAGCTCATAGAGCATTAACTTGAGTGTCAATGGGGAAATCCTGCAGTTCTTTACAGCAGCATTGTTACTCACCCGGAGCCTCTTTGGGTTTATATTAGTTTCTTAATGATCTCTCCTCCCCCCCGCTCCTAGAAAAGTCACAACCGTAATTGAGAGAAATATTAGAAAGTGTCCACTCAGTTACCTTTCGTCCTCATCTTCATTTAGTTACCTTTCAAGAAGAGCTGCCCCGGGGAAATACAAATTTATGCTACTGAAAATGCTCGGCTGGTTTCCTGTAAAAACCAAGATCCTGTAGTGTCATTAACTTTTAACACAGCGGCACCGTTTATAAACTCACCACTGACTTATTTCACCTGGAAACACAGGATATATTGGATTTGTGGTGGTAAAGGTAAGCGGCAGTAGTTCCTGCCACTTCTTATTTTATTACATTCAGTGTTTAGCATCCAGCAGAAGTTGAACTGGTGCAGAACCAGTGGGAGTTTGACCACCTGCCTGTGGGCGTTCAATGATCTTTGAACAAAGTTTGAATGAACACTCGAACCCGTCGGTGACCAATTACAGCGAGAGCAGTCATTTACTTAAGTGACGTTCAAACAGCACGTCCGCCCCATAAAGATCCCATTACTCCCATATCATGTTCTTTTTTCCCCGAGACTCACTCAACTCAACGACCCGCGCTCACACTTTCACCGCCTCTCTGCCTGGTGACGTCTTTTTCATTAGGCTGAGTGGATTCTTTAAATCCCGAGGTTTATATTTCAAAAGCTTTAATAGGTTACAATTGCTGTCTGTGAGTGGCCTGTGTTCTCTCACAGTTGATTGTGCTAACCAGAGTTAATCTCCATGACCTGGACTAATGTACACTCTGCATACTGGGAGGCCACGAGGATGAGATGTGAGTGAAGATAAAACCAGTTCGGCCTTTATTCTGTTTTAAATTGAGGGCTCACGTCGACATCTTTACATTTCTTTGTGTACTTTATTAAATCATAATATTTAAAGGGTTTATACAGACACTTATCTGTAGTTTTTTTACAGTCAGTCAATCTGAAGAGAGCCTCAGCGTGTCTGTTGTGTTTGCCTCCACTAAAGAGCCGGATTAACATTTACTGAACAAGTGGTAATTACAGAAGAGATCTAGATTATCACTCAGTCCATCGCCCACTTCTCCAAACTCTGCACTAAATCCATCAAATTCATTTGGACATGGTTCTTAATCTATTGAAGATTCACCTAAACTCTTGATTCTTTACTGAATCCATTATCTCCGCTACACATCCAAGGTAGTCACAGGTGTTCAAGCTCAATTTGTTACCACATAGCTGTTGAAAAAATCCTACAGATGTGTGAAATGACATTTAAATCCACTAGTTCAGGAGATTTATTTGGATCCGCATCAAATCACACACACTCATAGACATCAGTGTCCTAAATAGGACAGATTTTTTTCACAAGATTCCTGAAATATTCCCTGGGAAATCAGTGTAAATGAAAAATAAACCTTTCCATGTGTTAAAGATAGTTAACCTCTGAAGAGCCGGGTGAGATTTGCCTAGAACGCCTGTATGAGGAATACCCAAAGTAAATTGAAAGCTGTTTTTGAAGCATTTGGAGAACATGCATGGGCTTGGTCTCTTTTGAAAGGTAACATTCTGAACTCCCCCGCCCAAAAGAATCACTCCTACTGGCATTGAGTAATAGCAGTTTGAACACAGGGAAGTAGAAGGTTTCTATTTCTGCCTGAATATTTTTTGGTGAACAGATGCCTGCAGATGACTCTAGCTGGGACTTATGAGCTGGAAAACCCAATGGGACCCTAGCATGAAGCCTTGACTAGCCCAAGTTAAATTTGATAACAATACCACAGAAAATGAATATTGGACAGATTTTTTCCTAAGGGCATGTCTAGGCGTTTTCCAAGCAATGAGGATGAGATTCCTGTCTCCTCCATCCACCAAGTTCCATGGTAATCCGTCTGGTATTTTCTGCGTAATCCTGTGAACTAACAATTAAACAGACAAAACCAAACGCCAGTGACAACATTTACTCCCTGGCAGAGGCAGTCATGTCAGTTCCACGATAGTTTACAAACATTAGCCACCACAGGCTACTGACCACAATACGGTCGAGTCAGAGAACCGAGTCTGAGAGCATTTCAACGCTGAGTTTATTCCCATTTTTTCCGAGAGGAGGAGGATTGTGTTATTTCTGTCCCTCTGATACTCGTCCTCTCTGAATGGAAAAACATTCCACAGGTGTTAAACACTGTGTCCGCCCTCGGTGCTGGCTGTGAAAGGAGCCACATTGTTTGTGTTAACCGTTTGCTGTTAACATATTGTCAATACCGAGCGTCTCAGGGAACAGACACACACCGGCTGTTGGACCGCGGCCCTGGATCGAGTGCTGTGGGACGCTTCTGTCCCTGCACGTTACTAATTAGTCCCATTTGCAGCACACGCCTGGGCCGCAGCAGAGAGTGACTTTGACAAAGTGCCTGGGCTGGAATACACTCTAAGCTGCACACTGCAATACTGCACTGGCGATTAAGTGGCAAGAAGGGCTAATGGTCAGAGGGGGAGGAGAATGCGTCTGACCCAGTGTTGGGCGGGTAGCATCCCGGCTCCCTCTCTCGCCTTTACTCTGGTTCTTAATCCCAAATTGAATCTACAAGGTGCCCTTGGGAAAAGTACTTAATCCCTGAACAGCTCCAGTAACTTCCGAGCAATGCATACCGTCGGCAAAAATACATAAGTTGCAGCGCCTAAAGGTGTTCGGCTAAGCCACATGTTGTAATATATATTGATTGATAGCGTGTCGTTTGGTTTGAAGGTGAAGCAGAACATGCTAATGCTGTTGAGGACCGCGTTCTAATTGATGGCAGGCTCAAGGAGGAGTGAACAGCTGCTTCCAGCTCCGTAGATCCCGGCGATGTGGCGTCTCCTCTTAGAGACAATTATCCACGCCCGGTGACGCCGTGGAGCTGCATGCTAACAAACCTCGACGGCAGGAATAACAAAAGAGCAAATTTTAGTTGATCGGGAAATGCCAGGTACCTGAGAGAGAGGATGAGTTACATTCTGAAGGGCGGGGGCGGGGGGGGACCCAGCTTGCCTCTCAAGGCGACAGGAGGATATGACAGGTGCTCAGGCGATGGAGGGATGAACGGACCGAGCTTTGTCTGGACTCGAGAATCTTATTAGACTGAAGAACGCTTGAATAATAAAGGAAAAGGCCACGGAACAATCAGTGTGTGCTCGCTGGCCGCCGCCGGCTGGCCCCACGTGAGCCTCGGACTTTCTGAGGTGCAGAGGCTGTGATCAGCATGTGATTAAGATATCAGCGTGGCCTTTTTAGAATCACGTGCGCTTTTTCTTTGCCTTCATGTTTTTAAGCTGTGTGTGTAGGGGGGGGGGGGGGGGGGTATGTGTGCGAGACCCTGTTGTTGTGGCGCCCACACTAAATCGAGAGCATTACAGCTGAAGGCTAGATATAAATCTGGCTGCCTCCTGCTGTTCAGACAGGTAATATAGAGAGGAGGGTGGGGGGGGGCAATTTTTTTCATTCTAATCACAAACACAATAGGCTTGTGTGTGTGTGTGTTTGTGCGTTGACGAACACACTTCCTTTCAACTTAGTGTTACCTTATAGCTGTTTATGTTCTATGTACCGGTTGAATTGCGTCTGTGCTGATGCATCATGGGGTCCTTTCATATATCTCAGCAGGGTCGTACCAATCACCTATAAACACGCACATATATACACATTTATAGACCCTCACACCCCCGTAATGTGCAGTGTGGGGACCGATGTGACCCGTGATTAGAGCGTGATCCTTTGAATGTCACTCGGTAATAAACCACCTGTGCCGGGGGGTTTTATTCCCTGTGTATGTGGCCTGTTTTTTTGTTGTGTTATGGGATCTATTCCTTTGTAAGTGGACCGCCCGAGGCTCCGGCAAATCACCCGCCGCACCCGTCATGTTTGAGTGTTCATCACCTTCATCAGCACCTCTCATAGCTGCACGCCCGAGCCGGAGGGCTCCTCCAAAACGTCTGCAGCCTTTTATTCCGTCTTCTTCCCCGAGACAAATGTCAACTATCTGGGCTTTAGCAGGGGGAGCGTGGCCCACCCGTCTGCCGCCAGTGTTGTGGAGACAGCTAGATAAATGCACGGCTACAATGCGTCTGGCTTGCACCGGAGGCGAGGAGTCACGGGCGCAGAGGCGAGGGGCTGCGCCGTTACACCGACAGAAGGATTTTAATCATCGCCTCTCCCCAGGAATGACACCAGCGCCGCACGGGGTAACAGAGATAGAGGGGGGGGGGCGCTGGCACCCGGCAGACAAACAACAGCCTTGTAACATCGCCGGGTGGATTAGCAGCAGCGCTCTGTGAGGAGTGAGCGCTCCTGGCCAGACGGGAACAGAAACATGTCGCTGTGTTTCCTCCTCTCTTTGTGTCTGTGCGAGAATCAGGATTCATGGCATCATTAACCACCACCAATATCTCTCAGGCGCCAACACACCGAGCTGATATTAAATAAGTATATCAGTTGTGTTGTTAAGCCTAGCTGTGGTTTAGTGGGAGCAGTCTTTTGTTTCACTGCCGGCTGCACAAACTTAACATCGTTTTTATTTCACCTTTTAGGATACCAGGCTTTGCCGCTGTCATTATAATCCAGCCATTACCCGGCTTCCTCCTCAGCCTTTACATCCCCCGAATGTCAAATGAAGCCTCTTTCAAGGTCTAGACGTCCAATGCTCCGGAGAACAGAAAAGTTTTGTTCTGTTGGTTTCTACCGAGCATTAAGGGAGCCGTGGTGGACTGACGGCTTAAAGACGCCTTTCTGAAGCAACGTGGTAAACAGGGTGTCCAGGTGTCACGGCGGCAGGCTCCAGAGCAGTGGTGGTGCTCTTTAATTGGCTATAAGCTTGCACCGTGGAGGAGGCAACAGAGGAGTGATGAATGGATGGATGATGGGAGGATGTCAGGGATAAACGGAGCAGACGGGCAAATATCCACTGACAGATTCTGAAATGCACCGAATTTCAGACATGTTTTGACTTTGTCAGCCGTCGTGTTTTCCCTCCGCGGCGTGAAAACGTCCCCACTGTTCGTTATAAGAAGCAGGGACTGAAATGGCAGGTCTGGTAGGGCAACCGCCATAGATTATTGCTTTATTGACCACAGCCGTCCCACTGTCGGGGACTTTAGATAAAAGAAGTGGACAGCTCACTGTAATTTAGCTAACTGAGCTATTTAGTTAAAGCACTCATTAACAGTTCTCCGCCAGAGGGGCTGTAATGACATTAATGAAAGATGGCACAGAGAGAAAATGAAATTGTTTGTTTTCAAGTACAATGAAATTGACGGTCAGGAGGCATCTTCAATATTCTCCAGATGTCTTTTTCTTGATTTGTTTGTTGTTTTGTTCCTGGATTTAATTCAGAATTTTAAGTGTGTGTGTGTGTGTGTGTGTGTGTGTGTGTGTCAATGTTTTCCAGATACTACCAATGTTGTGGGGACATCAATCCGTTTACACAGTCACGTTATGGGGACTTGTCCTCCTTATGGGGACGAAAGCATGTCCCCATAACCTGAATCATAAAATGTTGAGGTGAAGATATATCTATGTGATAAGAACTGCCTAATTTGACAGGGACCATATTTGACAAACGTATTTGATGTCTACTTTGACTTTTTTAGTTTGGTCCGTGTCCCATCCACTCACATGGTGGAGGCAGGGTTTACGACAGGGAGCCGCCATGTCGTCCATCTTTGTTTAAAGTCAACGGTCGTGGGCTGGAGGCTTTGAAAAGTTGAATGAGTTTCAAAACAGTTTATCAACTGAAAAACTTGTCATCTCTGGGTGATGATTGGAAAATGTCCGGTCACCCAAGGTTCAGTGATATGTCGACTTGAGTCCTTTGAGGTTTTCAATAATGTCGATGAATGCAGCTTTGAACAAAAACAAGGTTTAATCTATTTCATCTAATAAATTAAAATATTTGTGGTGATTCTACGTCCGAAGACAACAAAGTCAAGGCCGCAGCTGCAATTCTACGTCATTACAAATTCAATATATTGTTTTTTTTTAATTCCCTCTCTTGTGTGATAGGACCTCAAATACATGTCACATTTCTTTGTAATTTAAAGGATTTCAAGAGAAATTCTTCAGGTGCAAAACTGGGAGCAAGAGTTCCCCCCCCCTTTGATCTGCTTCATCAGGCTGTGAATACGATAAAGCCACGAAAAATGTTTCATTTATTCAGGAGCCGTGTGCGGCGGCTTTGTGAGGCTTTTAATGAGTAATCTTCCACGTTCTGTAGGAATCTTTAATAAGTGCCATTTAATGAATGAAACACATTGTGTGGCAAGTCATTAACTCTGAAAGCAACAGTGATTGCTTCTGAAGGATTAGGGAATTTGTCTTTGCATTTGAATGCGCGGCGATAATTTTTTTTTAAAGATTTATCGTGTTTGTAGTCGAGAGATAAAGTTGAGATTAAAAAATAAATGTCATTAATGAACAGATTATTCTAGTGTTTAGTGCATGTGTACTAAAAACATGGCTGAACGCCGGCTGGTGTATTTGGCAGCTCAGGTGGAGACAGCTCCAGACAAATGTCAGTGATTTGACGTCAGCGTTGTCACATCTCTGATCCTCCTCTGATACAGATGGAGCGTGACAGGGGGACTGACGGGTGACACCTCGCTCGGCGGCTGAAATATCCTCCTGCTTGTGCTCTTTTCTCTGACATTGTCTTCACATTAACCTCATCACATGTCAGAGCGCTAAACTGAGTGGAGTGACAGCACATTGCCGGGCTCACCAGCCACTATTCATTGCTGCTGTGTAAATAGATGCCCCGGCCATTACGGACATCCCCCATTAACCCCACCCCCCCCGAGTCGTGTTTTCTTATAATTGCCACTTGAGGGGTCTTCGTTAACAGGTTGCTCTCGGGTCAGAATTCATATTGATGAATATGAATAATCTCCCAGTACTTACTACTGGTCAGACAGCTAATGTGTGTATTTGGCTGGAGGCTTCGTGTCTTTGAGAACATGATATCTCAAGAACACCTTAAAGGGATAGTTCACCCAACACGAGCAGTATGGAGGCATGTTGTGTTTCTTCTGTTATTTTATTACATCTGAAGGTCGGTCACTAATCAGCTGCACTGTTTACCCCTGAAACTCTGTGGACTCAATCACCTCACCCATCCCCCCAATGGGCATAGGGGTAAGTAGCTAATGAGTGAATTTTCATTTCTGGGTGAACTTTCCCTTTAAGGGGAGCTCCATATATTTGACACAAAGGTTCAGTTTGACTGGAGGATGAATTGATTAGGTTTCAGTGGTCGAAGGACAAGGCTGTGGTCTAGTGAATTCAACATCTCAAGGAAAACCCTTCAGGGAACTTCTTTGAATTGATGCAAATGTGGAATTGTACTTGGCTGGTCAAAGGTCAAGGTCATGGTGAACTTACAAAACTTTATTTTCTTGCATTGTTAAAGAATGGCTCGAGAGAATCCTTTCAAATATGAGAGTAATGTTCACTAACTGATTAGATTCCAGTGCTCATTGGTCAAAAGGTCTTGCTCTCCCATGTTTCTGGCTTCTCGGACATTTGTCAAATCTGCCTTCAGGGGATTTCTTCAAATTATGGCCAGTTGTGCCCTGGACTCACACAAAGAACCATTTTGATCTCAGAGTTTAAAGGTTTGGATAATAAATGTATGTATACTGACTCTGCACAGGCTACTAGTTGTTTGATCCTGTTCTAAATATTCTCTGTTTTGTTTTTGTATTAGAAACCAGCAGTGAGCTGGAGACATTTAAAGCTCTGTGGGGAATACAAGTTCAGACAACAATGAGTCTTATTGATAGAAGTTAAACTAGCAAAATGCCTATGAAAACAAGAAGGCACATAACTTATTTATGAACTTTTTTTCTTTGGACCCCAGGAGGTGCTTCTGCAGTTGACAGTGGATTTGTTGAAATTTGGAACAATAGAAAGTACTATTAGATTAAAAACAATGTGTTGAGTCATCTGTGAGCTCAGAGAGAAAACTGGGTGGTAAAGAAAGAAGAGTGAGTAGTTTGGTATTTTAATTGGTGTGAATCTGAAACCCCTAAAGCATCTCCTTCTCCCTCTGTGCCTCTCTGCTCAGGGGTCATCAGAACAGCTCTGCCCAACATGGACCGGGAGACCAGGGACCAGTACGTGCTCGTCATCCAGGCCAAAGACATGGTGGGCCAGATGGGAGGCCTCTCCGGCACCACCTCTGTCACCGTCACGCTCACAGACGTCAACGACAACCCGCCTCGCTTCACTCACAGTGAGTCTCCAGCCACGACCGTCCCTGTAGGGTCAATTAAACTTGTCATGTAGCCGCTCAGCGATCGGAATCAAACCAGCAGCCTGTCGCTTCGTTTGCAGTGTTTCTTGTTTTGGTTCCAGCCGAACGATTCTTTAAAGAGTGAAAAACACAAGAGAACACTCGGCTGCTGTGTTCCGCCCTCAAAAGGAAGTCATTGGAAAATATGATTGTATCTGTAAGAACTCTGTAGAATTGTTTTTCTTTTTAATCTGTGAAAGTTAAACAGAAAATGCTCATTACTGAGGACACGTGCACGTTCCCTAACCCCGTTCCCCGTTTCTCTCTCCGTAGCTTCACCTCGATTTGTGTTTTCGACTTTGTGTTTGGACTTTTTTTATGACCAAATTAAAAAACTGCCGTCCTGCAAGGTGTGCACACCCCCCTGCTTTGCTCTTCATCAGAGCCGGGGGGGGCTGCTCCGGCCTTGGATACCAGGATCAATCAGGCTCCGTTTTTTTTTGTTGTCAGCCTATTTCACGGGCCGCTAATGGGTTCCAGGCCGAGCTTTAGGATTCAAAGGCATGCGGTGCTTCTCATGATAATCCGAAGCTCTGGCAATCGGTTTACTGCTGATAGCTCGGGCCACCGTCTTGGTGGAGCTCTCACCACTGGACTGCCGTGAAGCCGAGTCAATTTGCCCAGGAGGAAAGTCAGGTTCAAGCTCGCACAACAAGTCATCAATGGCATTTTAACCCGGTGTTGTCACCCTGCGAAGTAGTTGTGGGTTTGGCTCCTGCTGTCGCTCTGGCGGGGTCATGGGTCAGAATCGATAGACCATTACAGAGCATCAGAGCTGATAGAGTCCAGGAGCTACAACTCTAGTCCTCTGAAGCGACGAGGGGAGGGGAGCCAAGGTTAGATGCATGAGAGGACAGTCTGTGTGTCTGTGTGTGTGTATGTGTGTGTGTGTGTGTATGTGTGTGTGTGTGTGTGTGTGTGTGTGTGTGTGTGTATATGTGTGCGCACAGGGGCAAGACGGAGGGAGGAAAGCAATTTTTTGGTCTTTTAAAGAGCTGCTATTCCACGGCAAATTAAAAAGCCATTATAAAGATTACATGGCGGCAAACAATGTCAGGCAGATTAGCATTTAGACAGTGGCTGAGGGAGACACTGTGAGGAACACAGAAAGGTCTGGTAATGAGCTCCACCATGGTGATTGGGAGATTATGATTATGAATATGATTCCCTGCTTTATTCTTATAAGAGTACTTTAAATCCCAAGGGTCAGACAAAAGCTCTGGAATCACAATGGAGAGGATCGGAGTAATAGAATCTTTGAGTGGACGTTTCATCCTCTGAAAGGTACTGAAAGGATCTCGCTGTGACTCCTGGTAATTTTCTTTCGCACATTTTCATTTTCGGTTGAAGGGATAACCCATTACATCCAGACTGCACTTTCTGAAGTTCTGCAGTTAGCTGTATATGTGCCCGTCCGGCTGATTCCAGCTTTAAAAGTTGCAGAAGCCGGAGTTCTCCATTGCATTCCCCACTGCCTCTGCTACAGAATGAAGAGAAGGCTAAACCCCTTTATCCCACGTGTGTCACTGCCGCCCGCCCGTGTTATGCAACATGAATTTGAGGAGCCACGCGAGCAAATCAAAGCTGAAAGGGTGTGAAAGAGAAATCTCAGCCGCCTCAAGGTGAGCTGCTGCTGAAACAAGCACATCCATTACCAACATCCGCTCCTGTCCATTCTCTTCCAGAGAGCTATCAGTACTCGGTGCCGGAGTCCCTGCCGGTGAGATCTGTGGTGGCGAGGATCAAGGCGGCGGACGCGGACATTGGCTCCAACGCCGAGATGGACTACCGGATCATGGACGGAGACGGGCCCGGCACCTTCAACATCACAACAGACAATGTCACGCAGGACGGGGTGATCGTCCTGCTAAAGGTGAGACGTGAACCACAGACTGCTATTCAGGAAATCACAGACACCACTCAGTCAGACTGTGAGTGGAGCCGATGGTGAATATTTGTGTCAGAAGCTGGAACCTTTGCACCGTGACCCTCTGCCTGTATTTGGCTCTGAAGCCTCTTTTCTGCAAGTCAGTGAGACGTAGGAGAAATTTTTTTCAGGCTGTTGGATAGAGCCCAATACAGAGCAGCTGCTTGGATATGGAATATAACTAGAAATGTTGATTGAAGCCGTGTTATGACTGTTAACTATGTAGTACTCTATCTAGGCCTGGGCAATAAAACAATATGAATAATGATTGCATTATAAATGTCAATAACAAGCAAAATGACATAATTCCAATATAAATTGATATGTCGCCTGTTGTGCAAACACAATCTTCACTCAGAAGTAAAAAAAATATAAAATAAATAAATAAAAATATAATAATTATCTGACATTTATTACGATAATTATCGATTTCAAAGGGGATTTACAGACAAGTCCTGCTATTTGTGTGTTTTCCGTGTCATTATCGAATCCGTTGAAAAGCCTGAAACCAACAATGAATTGATCGTCTTATATTCCCTGGGAACCTTGAACCTAATATACTGAGGCTTATTCTTCTGAGCCGTGAACCTCCTTTGTTGTCCAGGAACCATTAAAAATACATCAGCGAGCCGCACAGCTCAACTCTCTGACATTTAACTTTATTACTCTGATCATGGGCTCGGGAGTCCTTGTTTGAAACCACATTTTAATTCACTAGATCTGGATTTTTCATCTGGATCTTCGCCGAACTGCACAAGACGCCTAAGCACTTCAGATTTTGTTTTCAATCGAGATCCATGAATTATTCTCGGAGAAATCACTGAAAATATTGAATATTAAGTGCCTCATCTTGCAATGTTAATGAAAGTGGAAAATAGGAATCCTGGATCCGCCCCCTGTTCTGAATCTGCATCAAACTTTATAGAGTTTCACATAAAATTGATTGAGTGGTTATTGTGACGTCCTGCTAACTAACAAACTGATAAAAACCAGATGAAATGACATATCTGTGGACATGCATCTTCAATAAGAACTAATGGAGCTAAGAGCCACAGACAAGATGGTCAAGATGGTTCCTGCAGCATTTCCCTCAGAATTAATTCAACCATTGTCTTTAATGTTATTTCTTAAAATCAGGAATTATCAAAAAAAACATAACATTGCCACCGTTTCACGAATGCTTGATCCGGTGAGATCTGTGAGCTCCAGGCTGCTTGATGCTTACTGGAGGATATCAGTGGAGCTGCCTCTCCCAGTTCCCCTCTCTCCCCTCCATCTGTCTCCCTGTGTTTCAAAGTGTCTCACACTGTCGGATTAAGTGACGATCACTAATGACAAATCAACAGTGGCCATCTCCAGCGGCTCGGACAGAAGTAGAGCGGTCACCGGAAAGGTTCGATGCCCGAGCAGCTCCGTACACGCCGCTATCTACAGAACCGACGCACAACGCAGAGATCACAGCTGTGATTGATGACGGGAACAGAGAGACTCTAATACTCCTCTCACCGGGGGAGCTGAGATGCTCTAAATAATGTCACTGACATCCGCCCACGTAAATAAATAAAACTTCTCAAGTTAAATGTGTAACAAAGCCACTGATTCATTTACACCGGGGAAATTCGTTGCACATTCTTGCCTCATTTTCAGATGTGTCAGATGTGACAGCACATCGCTGCAGCTCTTTTGGGGGCGGGAGATGGGGGGGAGAGAGAGAGAGAGAGAGAGAGAGAGAGAGAGAGAGAGAGAGAGAGAGAGAGAGAGAGAGAGACATTGTCTGGCACTGGCAGATCTCGTCAGATGAGCCATTTTGATCCTTTGTTTGTTTTGCAGCAAACTCAGACAATTACAACATCGGGGGGAGAGAGAGTCGCTGACGATGAAAGAGTCAAATCGATGGTGTCCTGAAGTATATTATGTGTTGCAATGGGGAGTTCGACAATCCAGGCAAAATGACAAAGTGTCTCAGAAGCGTTCATTTCACAACACTTTACCCACATTGTGCGGTGACACTCTTCAAATCAATATAATTGCCTTCAGAGCTCAAAGAGGGACATTGTTTAAGCCACTTGAGATTGTA
Organism: Platichthys flesus; assembly: GCF_949316205.1. Classification (NCBI taxonomy): domain Eukaryota; kingdom Metazoa; phylum Chordata; class Actinopteri; order Pleuronectiformes; family Pleuronectidae; genus Platichthys; species Platichthys flesus. The sequence goes on from NC_084965.1 coordinate 4,161,629, forward strand.
ATGGTTTAGAGGCTACGTCCTTAATTGGGATCAATATCTCAGCTTTTTATTGATGATGCATTGATTTACCTACTGGTCAAAAAACCTGCACTAACAACTGGCTTTTGTCCGGAATGGGAATGAATATAAAATGCTTTTATTAAAGTAATATTAGATGTTTATAGAAATTGGTCCCTCACCCTTGGCTGCCTGACATCTTATTTTGAAAATGAAGGTCACGTTGCACATTCTCCTTCTGTCTCCTCCAGCCTCTAGACTACGAAACCAAGAGCAGCTTCTCTCTGAGGGTCGAGGCCACGAACAGGAACATTGACTCCAACTTCTTGACCTCGGGCCCGTTCAGCGACACCACATCGGTCAAAGTGACGGTGGAGGACGTGAACGAGCCGCCCGTCTTCTCCTCGCCGCTCAGCAGGATGGTCATCTCGGAGGACGCCAAGGTGGGCACCTCAATCGGGAGGGTCTCCGCCCACGACCCGGACACCTCCAACAGCGCCATCAGGTACCAATGATTCACTTCATGTGCTCTTCTTCAAACTCAAAATTAACTTTAGAATTTCCCAAAGAATTCTGATAAAGCCAAAGTCAAGAAGACTAATTAGTTAATCCAGTCAACTGCTCCACATTATCTGCGAACACAAGGAACCGGAGGACCCTCGAGAAAAAGTCCTCCGTGCGGCTTTCACAAAGACGGCGCCAGATGGTGGGAAGGCCAAGGAGTGCAGCATTTGCAAAAGTCAAAATGCCATCTTGAACAAGAGAAGGGCATCCCTGCAGGAGGGTCACGGCTCCACACTTGTGCCGTGGCATTTATTACTCAAAAACAAGCACTCACATTACCCAGCTGTGGCGTGTCCCACTCCAGATCCCACCTACTCTGCATTAATCCAACGCACATTGTACGGCATTCCTGCTCGGGTCTGTTTGGATTGTTACTAATCTTAATCAGAAAATCAAATTACTGCACCATTGTAGCTGTAAATTGCCTCTTTTTGCTCCTGTGCCTGTTATCAGCCGCGGCGATGTATTGCACTACATCTGTTGAAATTAAAAATTATTGTGGAACTAACGCTGCCACAGGAGTCAAATTACATTGCAATAATACCCTTTGGATGTAGGCTAATTGAAGCTGTAATTTTTCCCTTGTTGCTGTGTATTGAAAAGGGTTTGATCAGTGCTCGGTGCTCAGGGACAAGCAGGCAGCCGTCAGGTTTATCGAAATCGAATCAGGTTTCTTGGTATGAAGTTCCAAGTTTCCGTTGCATTCCTGAAATTCAAGTGCACTTTTTTGATAAAAGGAAATTTGTACACGGTTGTTTAAAGTGTGAGCTCAAACCATTGATTGATTAGAGTTGGTGATGCATCAACAGAAGGTGCTGCAGGATGATGGAACCGAACTACAATCATCTTTCCTCGCACGTAGAAGAAACACTGCAATGTCGGATCGATACCACTTTCCCAAAGCAGCATTTAAAAAGTACACAACGGTTGTGTGTTTGTGTCCAGGTACTCCATCGACAGGAACACGGACCTGGAGCGCTTCTTCAACGTGGACGCTCTGAGTGGGATCATCAGCACGGCCAAGCCCCTGGACCGCGAGGCCAACTCGGTCCACAACCTCACCATCTTCGCCATCGAGAGCCGTGAGTTCAGCTGAAGCAGACACGTGTCAGAGTAACTGTTCACTGAAGACTCTGAAGAAACATCCACCTCTAACAAAACTTAACAACCATTAGAGAGGTGTGAGATGAGGAGGGTGGGCTATAGTACAAAAGTGCAAGGAAGGGATATAACTTTTTTCAATCTATTCAAAAATACATAGAGAAATACATTTAACAAAATCCCCACGGAAAGAGTCAGTAAAGTAACAATAACATGTTTATCAAAAGCTAAAGCAGTGATATCAGTATCAATATAGAAGGAAATGATTTGCTTATAATTTAGTACATATGCAACATGCTTCACTCCTGAGCTTGTGTATGTGCATCTGCTCTAATTAGCTGCACTTCACATTATTTCATCAACTTACTACACTGTGGATATAAATAAGAAAAAAAACAACCAGCTTCCGCATGTGGAAGCTGGTTTCGAATCTCTCCTGGATTTGGGAAAGTTTTGAACCACAACAATCTGCAGCTAACATTGCTCGATACGCTCTCTCACTAAATACATTGATTATTTCTTATTTTAAAGAAATAACCTTTGCTCTTGTTTGAAACTACAAACTGTTTTATTTTATAACATAAAGCAAAAAAACAGGTCTAAATTCCAACAGGCTCCAAGCAAGATGTCGTTTTATACACATTGATATAGAGTTTATTTTTCCTTTTAGCTTTAATCTCAACTTTAAATGTAGTAATCAACAAATCTATTATAAAAATGTCACTTTAAAACAAGTCAGCTGGAAACATAGTTAACTCATTAACTCCCTCCAGTCGCTAACTAGAAAGGGGAAGGCTGCTTTGTCTTTGTGTGAAATCCAAACACCCATTGTTTAAAGGGGACATATTATGAAAATGGGGGGGGGGGGGGGGGGGGGGGGGGGGTCAATCTGAGGAGGTCTGTTTTAGACAGGGTAAAAAGGTGCTGTTTTAAATGATCCAAAACAAAATGTTACAGACATTACATTAGGACCCCAAGGAACCATATCAACTGTGGTGAAATGGGCATAATATGTCCCAATTAAATAAAAAGACTCTGGTAAATGTTCAGAATGTCCATTTAGTGTTTTAGTTCATAACCTGTGTAAATACATGAAACCTCAGCTCCTGTCTGGGCTCACATCCTCTTCACGACCCCCCGTCCCGTCCTCTGCTGCGGGCGACACATCGTTGGGGTCGTGTCGGGCTGTCGGGGAATGTTAATTCATCTCTCTGACCTCAGTGTCGCTTTGAGCCGGGGGGGGGGGGGGGGGGGGGGGGGGGGCGAGATGCTGACTCAGGGTGGGCGATCTCACCCACAGGTGAACTATGTTAATGTGATGTGAAGAAGTCCCGCGTGTCTTTTTCTTTTTTTATTGTTCGTCTCAAAGATGTCTCCAAGGACGCGAGTGTCTTTCTTTACTCTATCTCTCTCTCGTCTCTCTCTCTCTCGCTCTCTCTCTCTCGCTCAGCATTCCTATCGTTTCACCGCCGTCACGCAATCGACAACAATCATCCTCGCCCGATGTGCCGAGCGGTTCTCGACAGCTGCATCACATCAGTATAAGTTACAGGAAGACAAGCGGCCTGTCAGCTCGGCACTTCCTCTGCTCTCACGTCCTCACACTGAGCACAGAGGGAAGAAGGGTTTTCATCGCTTTTTTTTTTTTTTGTTGTATCGCTCAAATCTTCTTTTCATCACTCTTCGCTTCAAAGACGTGTTTTTATTTACATCTAAGGACACATAGACACACCGCGCGGTTGATTCCCGGGTGAGA